>NW_025750609.1:0-18502 GCF_021184085.1 Oncorhynchus gorbuscha | reverse complement strand
TGTCATGTTTGTCATTTATTATCATGTCTTGTCCCTGTGCTCCCCATGCTATTCGTTTCCCTCTGCTGGTCTTATTTGGTTCTTTCCCTCCTTCTATCCCTCTCTCTCCCCCTCCCTCTCTCACTCTCTCGCTCTCTCTTCTCTCTATCGTTCCGTTCCTGCTCCCAGCTGTTCCTATTCCCCTAATCATCATTTAGTCTTCCCACACCTGTTCCCGATCCTTTCCCCTGAGTGAGCAGGTGGCTCTATCAACTACGGCCTGCGCCTACCGAAGCGACCTGCAGTCTGTGGCCGCTTCTCTAGTTATTCCCCTCTACAGACTAGAGGATTTTGTTATTCCCCTGTTTGGATTTAAATAAACTCTGTTTCTGTTAAGTCGCTTTTGGGTCCTCTTTCACCTGCATGACAGAAGGAACCGACCAAGGAATGGACCCAGCGACTTCAGACGCTCGTTACACTGCCGTCGAGATCCAAGGAGCCATGCTCGGCAGACACGAGCAGGAATTGTCTGCTGCTCGCCATGCCGTGGAGAACCTGGCTGCTCAGGTTTCCGACCTCTCTGGACAGTTCCAGAGTCTACGTCTCGTGCCACCTGTTACTTCCTGGCCTGCCGAGCCTCCAGAACCTAGGGTTAATAACCCACCTTGCTACTCCGGGCAGCCCACTGAGTGCCGCTCCTTTCTCACGCAGTGTGAGGTTGTGTTCTCTCTCCAACCCAACACATACTCTAGAGAGCTCGGGTTGCTTACGTCATTTCACTCCTTACTGGCCGGGCTCGAGAATGGGGCACAGCTATCTGGGAGGCAAGGGCTGATTGCTCTAACAAATTCCAGAACTTTAAAGAGGAGATGATTCGGGTTTTGACCGTTCAGTTTTTGGTGGGGAGGCTTCTAGGGCCCTGGCTTCCTTATGCCAAGGTGAACGGTCCATAACGGATTATTCCATTGAGTTTCGCACTCTTGCTGCCTCTAGTGAGTGGAGCGAGCCGGCGCTGCTCGCTCGTTTTCTGGAGGGACTCCACGCAGTGGTTAAGGATGAATTCTCTCCCGGGAGGTTCCTTCAGATGTGGACTCTTTGATTGCTCTCGCCATCCGCATAGAACGACGGGTAGATCTTCGTCACCGGGCTCGTGGAAGAGCTCGCATCAACGGTGTTTCCCTGCTCCGCATCGCAACCATCTCCCTCCTCTGGCTTTGAGACTGAGCCCATGCAGCTGGGAGGGATTCGCATCTCGAATAAGGAGAGGAGACGGAGGATCACCAACCGCCTGTGCCTCTATTGCGGAGTTGCTGGACATTTTGTTAATTCATGTCCAGTAAAAGCCAGAGCTCATCTGTAAGCGGAGGGCTACAGGTGAGCGCAACTACTCAAGTCTCTCCATCAAGGTCCTGTACTACTTTGTCGGTCCACCTACGCTGGACCGGTTCGGGTGCTACATGTAGTGCCTTGATAGACTCTGGGGCTGAGGGTTGTTTCATGGACGAAGCATGGGTTCGGAAACATGACATTCCTTTCAGAGAGTTAGATAAGCCTACGCCCATGTTCGCCTTAGATGGTAGTCATCTTCCCAGTATCAGATTTGAGACACTACCTTTAACCCTCACAGTATCTGGTAACCACAGTGAGACTATTTCTTTTTTGATTTTCCGTTCACCGTTTACACCTGTTGTTTTGGGTCATCCCTGGCTAGTATGTCATAATCCTTCTATTAATTGGTCTAGTAATTCTATCCTATCCTGGAACGTTTCTTGTCATGTGAAGTGTTTAATGTCTGCCATCCCTCCCGTTTCTTCTGTCCCTACTTCTCAGGAGGAACCTGGCGATTTGACAGGAGTGCCGGAGGAATATCATGATCTGCGCACGGTCTTCAGTCGGTCCCGAGCCAACTCCCTTCCTCCTCACCGGTCGTATGATTGTAGTATTGATCTCCTTCCGGGGACCACTCCTCCTCGAGGTAGACTATACTCTCTGTCGGCTCCCGAACGTAAGGCTCTCGAGGATTATTTGTCTGTGTCTCTTGGCGCCGGTACCATAGTGCCTTCTTCTTCTCCGGCCGGGGCGGGGTTCTTTTTGTTAAGAAGAAGGACGGTACTCTGCGCCCCTGCGTGGATATCGAGGGCTGAATGACATAACGGTTAAGAATCGTTATCCGCTTCCCCTTATGTCATCAGCCTTCGAGATTCTGCAGGGAGCCAGGTGCTTTACTAAGTTGGACCTTCGTAACGCTTACCATCTCGTGCGCATCAGAGAGGGGGACGAGTGGAAAACGGCGTTTAACACTCCGTTAGGGCATTTTGAGTACCGGGTTCTGCCGTTCGGTCTCGCCAATGCGCCAGCTGTTTTTCAGGCATTAGTTAATGATGTTCTGAGAGACATGCTGAACATTTTGTTTTTGTCTATCTTGACGATATCCTGATTTTTTCTCCGTCACTCGAGATTCATGTTCAGCACGTTCGACGTGTTCTACAGCGCCTTTTAGAGAATTGTCTCTACGTAAAGGCTGAGAAGTGCTCTTTTCATGTCTCCTCCGTTACTTTTCTCGGTTCCGTTATTTCCGCTGAAGGCATTCAGATGGATTCCGCTAAGGTCCAAGCTGTCAGTGATTGGCCCGTTCCAAGGTCACGTGTCGAGTTGCAGCGCTTTTTAGGTTTCGCTAATTTCTATCGGCGTTTCATTCGTAATTTCGGTCAAGTTGCTGCCCCTCTCACAGCTCTTACTTCTGTCAAGACGTGTTTTAAGTGGTCCGGTTCCGCCCAGGGAGCTTTTGATCTTCTAAAAGAACGTTTTACGTCCGCTCCTATCCTCGTTACTCCTGACGTCACTAGACAATTCATTGTCGAGGTTGGCCTTCAGAGGTGGCGTGGGAGCCATTCTATCCCAGCGCTTCCAGTCTGACGATAAGGTTCATCCTTGCGCTTATTTTTCTCATCGCCTGTCGCCATCTGAGCGCAACTATGATGTGGGTAACCGTGAACTGCTCGCCATCCGCTTAGCCCTAGGCGAATGGCGACAGTGGTTGGAGGGCGACCGTTCCTTTTGTCGTTTGGACAGACCATAAGAACCTTGAGTACATCCGTTCTGCCAAACGACTTAATGCCCGTCAAGCTCGTTGGGCGTTGTTTTTCGCTCGTTTCGAGTTTGTGATTTCTTACCGTCCGGGTAGCAAGAACACCAAGCCTGATGCCTTATCCCGTCTGTTTAGTTCTTCTGTGGCTTCTACTGATCCCGAGGGGATTCTTCCTTATGGGCGTGTTGTCGGGTTAACAGTCTGGGGAATTGAAAGACAGGTTAAGCAAGCACTCACGCACACTGCGTCGCCGCGCGCTTGTCCTAGTAACCTCCTTTTCGTTCCTGTTTCCACTCGTCTGGCTGTTCTTCAGTGGGCTCACTCTGCCAAGTTAGCTGGTCATCCCGGTGTTCGAGGCACTCTTGCGTCTATTCGCCAGCGCTTTTGGTGGCCGACTCAGGAGCGTGACACGCGCCGTTTCGTGGCTGCTTGTTCGGACTGCGCGCAGACTAAGTCGGGTAACTCTCCTCCTGCCGGTCGTCTCAGACCGCTCCCCATTCCTTCTCGACCATGGTCTCACATTGCCTTAGACTTCATTACCGGTCTGCCTTTGTCTGCGGGAAGACTGTGATTCTGACGGTTGTCGATAGGTTCTCTAAGGCGGCACATTTCATTCCCCTCGCTAAACTTCCTTCCGCTAAGGAGACGGCACAAATCATTATTGAGAATGTATTCAGAATTCATGGCCTCCCGTTAGACGCCGTTTCAGACAGAGGCCCGCAATTCACGTCACAGTTTTGGAGGAGTTCTGTCGTTTGATTGGTGCGTCCGTCAGTCTCTCTTCCGGGTTTCATCCCCAGTCTAACGGTCAAGCAGAGAGGGCCAATCAGACGATTGGTCGCATACTACGCAGCCTTTCTTTCAGAAACCCTGCGTCTTGGGCAGAACAGCTCCCCTGGGCAGAATACGCTCACAATTCGCTTCCTTCGTCTGCTACCGGGTTATCTCCGTTTCAGAGTAGTCTGGGTTACCAGCCTCCTCTGTTCTCATCCCAGCTTGCCGAGTCCAGCGTTCCCTCCGCTCAAGCGTTTGTCCAACGTTGTGAGCGCACCTGGAGGGGTGAGGTCTGCACTTTGCCGTTACAGGGCACAGACGGTGAGAGCCGCCAATAAACGCAGGATTAAGAGTCCAAGGTATTGTTGCGGCCAGAGAGTGTGGCTTTCCACTCGCAACCTTCCTCTTACGACAGCTTCTCGTAAGTTGACTCCGCGGTTCATTGGTCCGTTCCGTGTCTCCCAGGTCGTCAATCCTGTCGCTGTGCGACTGCTTCTTCCGCGACATCTTCGTCGCGTCCATCCTGTCTTCCATGTCTCCTGTGTTAAGCCCTTTCTTCGCACCCCCGTTCGTCTTCCCTCCCCCCTCCCGTCCTTGTCGAGAGCGCACCTATTTACAAGGTACATAAGATCATGGACATGCGTTCTCGGGGACGGGGTCACCAATACCTAGTGGATTGGGAGGGTTACGGTCCTGAGGAGAGGAGTTGGGTTCCGTCTCGGGACGTGCTGGACCGTTCACTCATCGATGATTTCCTCCGTTGCCGCCAGGATTCCTCCTCGAGTGCGCCAGGAGGCGCTCGGTGAAGTGGGGGGTACTGTCATGTTTGTCATTTATTATCATGTCTTGTCCCTGTGCTCCCCATGCTATTCGTTTCCCTCTGCTGGTCTTATTTGGTTCTTTCCCTCCTTCTATCCCTCTCTCTCCCCCTCCCTCTCTCACTCTCTCGCTCTCTCTTCTCTCTATCGTTCCGTTCCTGCTCCCAGCTGTTCCTATTCCCCTAATCATCATTTAGTCTTCCCACACCTGTTCCCGATCCTTTCCCTGATTAGAGTCCCTATTTATTCCTTTGTGATCCGTTCCTGTCCCGTCGGTTCCTTGTTTTGTATTCACCATGCTGTGATTGTGTTTCGCCCTGTCCTGTCGTGTTTTTGCCTTCATCAGATGCTGCGTGTGAGCAGGTGGCTCTATCAACTACGGCCTGCGCCTACCCGAAGCGACCTGCAGTCTGTGGCCGCTTCTCTAGTTATTCCCCTCTACAGACTAGAGGATTTTTGTTATTCCCTGTTTGGATTTAAATAAACTCTGTTTGGTCACTAACACAGAGACAGGTACAATCACCCACAAAATAAACGCACTCAGGCTACCTAAATACGGTTCCCAATCCGAGAACGACAATCACTGACTCAATTGGAAATCGCCTCAGGCAGCCAAGCCTAACTAGACACACCCTAATCAGCCGCAATCCCAAATAATACAAACCCCAATACGAATACAACATATAAACCCATTTCACACCCTGGCCTACCCAAACATATAACAAAAACACAAAATACAATGACCAAGGCGTGACAGAACCCCCCCCCTAAGGTGCGGACTCCGGGACGCACCTCAAGAGCATAGGGAGGGTCCGGGTGGGCGTCTGTCCATGGTGGCGGTTCTGGCTCGGGACGTGGACCCCACTCCATAAATGTCCTAGTTCCTCCCCTTCGCGTCCTGGGATAATCCACCTTCTCCGCCGACCATGGCCTAATAGTCCTCACCCTGATCCCCACATAACTGAGGGGCAGCTCGGGACCGAGGGGCAGGGGCAGGGGCAGCTCAGGACAGAGGGGCATCTCGGGACAGAGGGGCAGCTCGGGACAGAGGGGCAGCCCGGGACAGCGGGGCAGCTCGGGACAGAGGGGCATCTCAGGACAGAGGGGCAGCCCGGGACTGAGTGGGGCAGCTCGGGACAGAGGGGCAGCTCGGGACAGAGGGGCAGCCCGGGGACAGAGGGGCAGCCCGGGACCTGAAGCAGCCCGGTACAGAGGGAAGCCTAGTACTGAGAGGAAGCCCAGTACTGAGAGGAAGCTCAGGCAGGTAGTAGGCTCGGTAAATCCTGGCTGGCTGGTGGAACTGGATGATTCAGGTTGTCTGGCCAATCTGGCGGATCTTGGCAGACTGGCACTTCTGGCAGATCCTGGCAGACCTGGCAGAACTGGCAGTTGGGAGCACTGGCGGAGCAGGGCAGACTCACTGGCCGCGCTGGGCAGACTGGGAGCACTGGCCGCTGGAGCAGACTGGGAGCACTGGCCGCGCTGGGCAGACTGGGCACTGGCACTGGGCAGACTGGGAGCACTGGCGGAGCTGGGCAGACTGGGAGCACTGGGGAGCTGGGCAGACTGGGAGCACTGGCGGAGCTGGGCAGACTGGAGCACTGGCCGCGCTGGGCAGACTGGAGACTCCGGCAGCGCAGGAGAGGAGAAAGGCTCTGGCTAAACAGGCGGGAGACTGCAGCGCAGGGAGAGGAGAAAAGCTCTGAAACAGGCGGGAGACTCCAACAGCACAGGAGAGGAGAAAAGCTCTGGCTGCGCTAACAGGCAGGCCACTGGAGGCCTGGTGCGTGGTGCTGGAACTGGTGGTACTGGCGCGAGGACACGCACAGGAAGCCTGGTGCGGAGAGCTGCTACCGGAGGACTGGTGTGTAGAGGTGACACAGGATGGGCTAGACCGTGAAGGCGTACTGGAGATATTGAGAGCAGTGTAGGCACAGGACGTGCAAGGCTTATGGCTCAGGAGGCCTGATGCGTGAGGCTGGCACCAACTTCACCAGCTGACTAACACACACCTCAGGTATGTGCGCTAACTCAGGTGCTCAAATCCCGACACGATCCGTCGGACTGGATTATATCTATAGCACCAAGCTAGCAACTCCCTCATTACTAACTCCACTTTCCCCATTAACTCCTTCACAGTCTCTCTAGCTCACAACACTGGCTCTGGTTCTGGTCTCCTCCTTGGTCCTCACGATGAACAAGGAGAGTGGCTCAGGTCTATCTCCAGCCTCTACTCTCCCCCCCCCAAATACATTTTTTGGGGTGACTTTCCGGTTTCCAACCGCGTCGCTGTGCTGCCTCCTCATACCTGCGCCTCTCCGCTTTAGCTGCTTCTATTTCCTCCTTGGGACGGCGATATTCTCCCGGCTGCGCCCAGGGTCCTTTTCCGTCTAATTCATCCTCCCAAGTCCAAATCTCCAAATGGTGCAGTCTCTCCCACTGCAACTGCTCCTCACAATGAACAGGGAGAGTAGGCTCAGGTCTGACTCCTGACTCAGCCACTCTCTCTCTGCGCTTTCCCGTTACCTTCGGTCTTCGCTCTGTATAGCCGTGCTTTCCTTTTCGATTCCATACGTCTATAGCCCTCTTCGCATTGCTGTAGGGAATCCCAGGCGTGGCTCCTGCACTCGCTCTGGGTCGGCCGCCCACCTGTCGATTTCTTCCCACGTAGTATACTCCATTCTTCTGCTGTCCATAACGTCCTCCTTCAGATCCTGCCAGTTCACACGCTGCTCGGTCTGTGAGTGGTGGGTGTTTCTGTAACGTTTCGTCTGTTGTATGAAGAGAGTCAGACCGAAATGCAGCGTGTAGGTTACTCATGACTTTAATGAAAATAATCGCGGTACATGAAATAACTGTATATGAAAACAACAAACGGAAACGAAACCTATTACAGCCTATCTGGTGACTACAACACTAAGAAAGGAACAAACACCCACAAAATACAACGCGAAAGTCAGGCTGTCTAAATACGGTTCTCAATCAGAGCTAAAGACAAGCACCTGACTCTGATTGAGAATCGCCCCAGGCAGCCAAGCCTAACTAGACACACCCCTAATCAGCCGCAATCCCAAATAATACAAACCCCAATACGAATACAACATATAAACCCATGTCACACCCTGGCCTACCCAAACATATAACAAAAAACACAAAATACAATGACCAAGGTGTGACACACACACACATACACACAGACTTTGCAGGTCACACATTTAAATACATTTCACACTTACAGTAACCTGTGAATCATGAGAGAACCTTCATAAATCAACAGAACATTAATAACCTACAGTATGTATTGACAAATCTCTAACAGCTAAATCAAATAAACATTAAAGACATGTTTACACGATTCATATATATATTTACATATGAATGGTTTAAAGATCCTACACACACATATACATATACATATACACACATATATATATATATATATATACACACACAACCATTCATATATATATATATATATATATATATACACACACACACTACCATTCAAAAGCATGGGGTCACTTAGAAATGTCCTTGTTTTTCAAAGAAAAGCCTAATAACTAATACTTTAATTAACCAGAAATACAGTGTAGACATTGTTAATGTTGAAAATGACTATTGTAGCTGAGGCCCATTATCAGCAAACATCACTCCTGTGTTCCAATGGCACGTTCAAAATCAAATCAAATCAAAATCAAATCAAATTTTATTTGTCACATACACATGGTTAGCAGATGTTAATGCGAGTGTAGCGAAATGCTTGTGCTTCTAGTTCCTGACAATGCAGTGATAACCAACAAGTAATCTAACTAACAATTCCAAAACTACTGTCTTATACACAGTGTAAGGGATAAGGAACATGTACATAAGGATATGAATGAGTGATGGTACAGAGCAGCATACAGTAGATGGTATCGAGTACAGTATATACATATGAGATGAGTGTGTAGACAAAGTAAACAAAGTGGCATAGTTAAAGTGGCTAGTGATACATGTGTTACATAAGGATGCAGTCGATGATGTAGAGTACAGTATATACATGTGCATATGAGATGAATAATGTAGGGTAAGTAACATTATATAAGGTAGCATTGTTTAAAGTGGCTAGTGATATATTTACATCATTTCCCATCAATTCCCATTATTAAAATGGCTGGAGTTGGGTCAGTGTCAATGACAGTGTATTGGCAGCAGCCACTCAGTGTTAGTGGTGGCTGTTTAACAGTCTGATGGCCTTGAGATAGAAGCTGTTTTTCAGTCTCTCGGTCCCAGCTTTGATGCACCTGTACTGACCTCGCCTTCTGATGATAGCGGTGAACAGGCAGTGGTTCGGGTGGTTGATGTCCTTGATGATCTTTATGGCCTTCCTGTAACAACGGGTGGTGTAGGTGTCCTGGAGGGCAGGTAGTTTGCCCCCGGTGATGCGTTGTGCAGTCCTCACTACCCTCTGAAGAGCCTTACGGTTGAGGCGGAGCAGTTGCCGTACCAGGCGGTGATACAGCCGCCAGGATGCTCTCGATTGTGCATCTGTAGAAGCTTCAGAGTGCTTTTGGTGACAAGCCGAATTTCTTCAGCCTCCTGAGGTTGAATAGGCGCTGCTGCGCCTTCTTCACGACGCTGTCAGTGTGAGTGACCAATTCAGTTTGTCTGTGATGTGTATGCCGAGGAACTTAAACTAGCTACCCTCTCCACTACTGTTCCATCGATGTGGATAGGGGGTGTTCCCTCTGCTGTTTCCTGAAGTCCACAATCATCTCCTTAGTTTTGTTGACGTTGAGTGTGAGGTTATTTTCCTGACACCACACTCCGAGGGCCCTCACCCCTCCCTGTAGGCCGTCTCGTCGTTGTTGGTAATCAAGCCTACCACTGTTGTGTCGTCCGCAAACTTGATGATTGAGTTGAGGCGTGCGTGGCCACGCAGTCGTGGGTGAACAGGGAGTACAGGAGAGGGCTCAGAACGCACCCTCAGGGGCCCCCGTGTTGAGGATCAGCGGGGAGGAGATGTTGTTGCCTACCCTCACCACCTGGGGGCGGCCTGTCAGGAAGTCCAGTACCCAGTTGCACAGGGCGGGGTCGAGACCCAGGGTCTCGAGCTTGATGACGAGCTTGGAGGGTACTATGGTGTTGAATGCCGAGCTGTAGTCGATGAACAGCATTCTCACATAGGTATTCCTCTTGTCCAGGTGGGTTAGGCAGTGTGCAGTGTGGTTGAGATTGCATCGTCTGTGGACCTATTTTGGGCGGTAAGCAAATTGGAGTGGGTCTAGGTGTCAGGTAGGGTGGAGGTGATATGGTCCTTGACACACTACCATTGGGTTAGCTAATCCAAGTTTATCAACTTAAAAGGCTAATTGATCATTAGAAAATCATTTTGCAATTATGTTAGCACAGCTGAAAACTGTTGTTCTGATTAAAGAAGCAATACAACTGACCTTCTTTAGACGACTTGAGTATCTGGAGCATCAGCATTTGTGGGTTCGATTACAGGCTCAAAATGGCCAGAAACAAAGAACTTTCTTCTGAAGGCCAGCATCCCAGAGTCGCTCCACTGTTGACGTTGAGACTGGTGTTTTGCGGTATTATTTAATGAAGCTGCCAGTTGAGGACTTGTGAGGCATGTGTTTCTCAAACCTGACACTAATGTACTTGTCCTCTTGCTCAGTTGTGCACCGGGGCCTCCCACTCTTCTATTCTGGTTAGAGCCAGTTTGCGCTGTTCTGTGAAGGAGTAGTACACAGCGTTGTACGATATCTTCAGTTTCTTTCCAATTTCTCACATGGAATAGCCTTCATTTCTCAGAACAAGAATATATGACGAGTTTCAGAAGAAAGTTCTTTGTTTGAAAATTCTCAGCAACAAAATAATTATCAGATTAAGATCCTACAACTGGCATCATGCAGCTTATTATCATGGCCAGTTCTTTATATGCAAATAAGTAATCCTACACCTATATTCTAATAGAACATGATCTGCTTCGATAGACCTCAGAATAATTTTTTTCAAAGCTGGTAGACATTAATATATGGATGACCAGCATTTAAAAGCCTCACATGTAATATGGATAACTTCACTTCACAGAGTTGTGCAGTGACGTTACCTACAGCATGTTGTAAGAGAGACGAAGAAACAACCTGTCATTGGACCATTTATGTACTGAAATTCTACCACATCCATTCTGCGAGACATCTCCGCTAGAGATACTAAAGAGCTGCGTGGTTGTGATTTTTATGTCACACACCTGATAGGTGCAGTGAAATGTGCTTGTAAAGGGTCAGCCATAGTAGTTTGGGGCGCATCAACAGATTCTTCACCTTGTCAGGTAGGTTATTCAAACCAACGACCTTTCGGTTACTGGCCCAACGCTCTAACTGCTCGGCCACCTGCCGCCTCCCCTGATTGATGCTCAGTATGAACCCAAAAGAACCAAAAACAATGAGTGACTGAGTAAGGTGAGGTGGTGTCAATGGAAAAAAACATTGATGTTAAAAAAACATCTGCTTGTGAAAATGAACATGTCACCAGATTATTATTCTAGGAGCTAGAATGCCACCACAACATTTTTTTAATTAGACACACCATTTTTCTTCCAACAGCATTAGTCACCGTGAATGCAATGGAGATGCTTATAGGGCATTAATTCACTAATCCATATTATTTGATGTAGGTTAGAGAGGAGCAAGAAGGAACTGGCAGTGCTGATGGCATGCGATGCTCAGTGTGTTACACTGATCAGAGAGGAGAGGGGCACGGTTAGTCTATCTGGCCTGATCTCTGGATGCAGCCAGACAGACTGACAGATAAACATCCCAAATAGATCTAACACAGTCTAGGGGATGATGCGGCCAATCCTGTATTTGGAGGGGTTTCCAACAGCAACTATGGGGGGAGGTCATCAGTAGATGCCAGAGATTATGGATAATTTATATTGTATGTGCAAAAGGTTAGAAATAAATAACCTCCAGCACAGTTGGGTACATGATTGACCACACTACCTTCAGGCTATAGGTAAATATACCAGGGATACACAGGGTTAGGTACACCACACCACCCATCTCACAGAGGAGATGCTCATGCTTAGGCAAGATAGAGTTACATATCAGGCTAAACACAGTTGTATCTGTGAACAGATAATGATACTGAAATCACAAGATATTCTTCAGATAAAAAGGGTTAAAATCCCACTCTGCCCGTGGCTGAAGTAACAGAACCCTCCCTTTTAGAATCAATAGAGAAACCGAGCAGACAGTGATTATATGGGCTCCCACAAGAGGTTGTGTCCTTGGGCTTTTCACACATCACATAGCACACCATCATGACTAATTATTTTAAAAGCCCAGACTTCGGATTATAGCATATAACTCTATTATTTCATGTCTATATGCATTTCTGAATCTATTCACTGATATGATACAAAGTTGTGACAGAATGCACGACATTCAAATTAAACGGAAATCAATTTCGTAGTAAGAATTCTCACATTTTTCAAATGAGGTTGATTAATGAGAACTCATGAAATGCACTTTAATGGAAATTTACAAGGATAACCTCACTTGAGGCAGAGTGCCTAGTGAAAGTATACACAACCCAAGTCAAGCACAGTTTACACATTTTGCTGCCTTAAAATTTTTATCTCAAAACCTACTTCACATTTTCAAAGTGGTAAGAAAAAGTATAGAACATTTTCCAAATGAATAACAATACATTTTTTAAAAGTATTAATTGTGTTTGTCTTCACACGTAGTTCATACCTGGTGGAAGTACCTTTGGCAGCCATTAAAGCTGGAACAATTTTGAATAAGATTCTACGAACTTTGCACAACTCTTACTTAGAGCAACATTAAATCCATTGTTTTTGCTCAGGTGCAGCAGAAATACTGTAGTTCAAGCTCAGTAGATAGGTATTCAGGCTAGGTATTCAGAAGTCTGAGGCAGGGTTTCCTCTAACCTGGGCGTTGCTCATTCCATACTTCTTTAATACTGACAAACTTTCCAGTCTCTGCCGGTGACAAGCATACCCATAACATGATGCTGCCACCACAAAATGTCAAAACTGTTCAAGGGGTGTGCAGATTTTTACTAGGCGCTGTATGTGGAGCCTGGAGATATACTGTACATTCTGGCAATCTAGTACTAACATCAATTATGGGAAATGTTGTTACTTTCTGTGTCCCACTTACAACACTGCATGGTGATCTTTTGAAAATATCACGTAAAATTAACAGATGGTTAATATAAAAGTATATAAGGGAGAGCAACCTTGATCAGTTTATTTTTCTTAATTGACAGATTTTTATACAGCTGTTGTAAGGAGCTAAACTCTGATTTTCTTTTTATCTCCATATGCAAAATGATATACAGTGAGGGAAAAAAGTATTTGATCCCCTGCTGATTTTGTACATTTGCCCACCAAAGAAATTATCAGTCTATAGTTTTAATAGTACGTTTATTTGAACAGTGAGAGATAGAATAACAAAAATCCAGAAAACGCATGTCAAAAATGTCAGAAATTGATTTGCATATTAACCTCTTGAGTGTCATGCAGGTGAAAGAGGACCCAAAAGCGACTTAACAGAAACAGAGTTTATTCAAGTCCAAACAGGAATAACAGAAATCCTCTAGTCTGTAGAGGGGAATAACAGGAGAAGCGGCCACAGACTGCAGGTCGCCCGGTAGGCGCAGGTCGTAGTTGACAGAGACACCTGCTCACACGCAGCATCTGATGAAGGCAAAAACACGACAGGACAGGGCGATACACAATCACAGCACGGTGAATTCTAAACAAGGAACCGACAGGACAGGAACGGAACACAAAGGAAGAAATAGGGACTCTAATCAGGGGAAAGGATCGGGAACAGGTGGGGAAGACTAAATGATGATTAGGGAATAGGAACAGCTGGGAGCAGGAACGGAACGATAGAGAGAAGAGAGAGCGAGAGAGTGAGAGAGGGAGGGGGAGAGAGAGGGATAGAAAGAGGGAAAGAACCTAATAAGACCAGTAGAGGGAAACGAATAGAATGGGGAGCACAGGGACAAGACATGATAATAAATGACAAACATGACAGTACCCCCCACTCACACCGCCTCCTGGCGCACTCGAGGAGGAATCCTGGCGGCAATGGAGGAAATCATCGATGAGTGAACGGTCCAGCACGCCCCGAGACGGAACCCAACTCCTCTCTCAGGGACCGTAACCCTCCCAATCCACTAAGTATTGGTGACCCGTCCCCGAGAACGCATGTCCATGATCTTCTGTACCTTGTAAATAGGTGCGCCTCGACAAGGACGGGAGGGGGGGAGGGAAGACGAACGGGGTGCTAAGAAAGGGCTTAACACAGGAGACATGGAAGACAGGGGATGGACGCGACGAAGATGTCGCGGAAGAAGCAGTCGCACAGCGACAGGATTGACGTGACCTGGGAGACACGGAACGGACCAATGAACCGCGGAGTCAACTTACGAGGCTGTCGTAAGAGGAAGGTTGCGAGTGGAAAGCCACACCTCTGGCCGCAAACAATACCTTGACTCTTAATCCTGCGTTTATTGGCGGCTCTCACCGTCTGTGCCCTGTACGGCAAAGTGCAGACCTCACCTCCTCCAGGTGCGCTCACAACGTTGGACAAACGCTTGAGCCGGAGGGAACGCTGGACTCGGGCAAGCTGGGGATGAGAACAGGAGGCTGGTTCCAGACTACTCTGAAACGGAGATAACCCGGTAGCAGACGAAGGAAGCGAATTGTGAGCCGTATTCTGCCCAGGGAAGCTGTTCTGCCCAAGACGTGGTTTCTGAAAGAAAGGTTGCGTAGGTATGCGACCACAATCGTCTGATTGGCCCTCTGCTTGACCGTTAGACTGTGGGATGAAACCCGGAAGAGAGACTGACGGACGCACCAATCAAGCGACAGAACTCCCTCCAAAACTGTGACGTGAATTGCGGGCCTCTGTCTGAAACGGCGTCTAACGGGAGGCCATGAATTCTGAATACATTCTCAATAATGATTTGTGCCGTCTCCTTAGCGGAAGGAAGTTTAGCGAGGGAATGAAATGTGCCGCCTTAGAGAACCTATCGACAACCGTAAGAATCACAGTCTTCCCCGCAGACAAAGGCAGACCGGTAATGAAGTCTAAGGCGATGTGAGACCATGGTCGAGAAGGAATGGGGAGCGGTCTGAGACGACCGGCAGGAGGAGAGTTACCCGACTTAGTCTGCGCCGCAGTCCGAACAAGCAGCCACGAAACGGCGCGTGTCACGCTCCTGAGTCGGCCACCAAAAGCGCTGGCGAATAGACGCAAGAGTGCCTCGAACACCGGGATGACCAGCTAACTTGGCAGAGTGAGCCCACTGAAGAACAGCCAGACGAGTGGAAACAGGAACGAAAGGAGGTTACTAGGACAAGCACGCGGCGACGAGTGTGCGTGAGTGCTTGCTTAACCTGTCTTTCAATTCCCCAGACTGTTAACCCGACAACACGCCCATAAGGAAGAATCCCTCGGGATCAGTAGAAGCCACAGAAGAACTAAACAGACGGGATAAGGCATCAGGCTTGGTGTTCTTGCTACCCGGACGGTAAGAAATCACAAACTCGAAACGAGCGAAAAACAACGCCCAACGAGCTTGACGGGCATTAAGTCGTTTGGCAGAACGGATGTACTCAAGGTTCTTATGGTCTGTCCAAACGACAAAGGAACAGTCGCCCTCCAACCACTGTCGCCATTCGCCTAGGGCTAAGCGGATGGCGAGCAGTTCACGGTTACCCACATCATAGTTGCGCTCAGATGGCGACAGGCGATGAGAAAAATAAGCGCAAGGATGAACCTCTATCGTCAGACTGGAAGCGCTGGGATAGAATGGCTCCCACGCCTACCTCTGAAGCGCCAACCTCGACAATGAATTGTCTAGTGACGTCAGAGTAACGAGGATAGGAGCGGACGTAAAACGTTCTTTTAGAAGATCAAAAGCTCCCTGGGCGGAACCGGACCACTTAAAACACGTCTTGACAGAAGTAAGAGCTGTGAGAGGGGCAGCAACTTGACCGAAATTACGAATGAAATTAGCGAAACCTAAAAAGCGCTGCAACTCGACACGTGACCTTGGAACGGGCCAATCACTGACAGCTTGGACCTTAGCGGAATCCATCTGAATGCCTTCAGCGGAAATAACGGAACCGAGAAAAGTAACGGAGGAGACATGAAAAGAGCACTTCTCAGCCTTTACGTAGAGACAATTCTCTAAGAGGCGCTGTAGAACACGTCGAACGTGCTGAACATGAATCTCGAGTGACGGAGAAAAAATCAGGATATCGTCAAGATAGACAAAAACAAAGATGTTCAGCATGTCTCTCAGAACATCATTAACTAATGCCTGAAAAACAGCTGGCGCATTGGCGAGACCGAACGGCAGAACCCGGTACTCAAAATGCCCTAACGGAGTGTTAAACGCCGTTTTCCACTCGTCCCTCTCTGATGCGCACGAGATGGTAAGCGTTACGAAGGTCCAACTTAGTAAAGCACCTGGCTCCCTGCAGAATCTCGAAGGCTGATGACATAAGGGGAAGCGGATAACGATTCTTAACCGTTATGTCATTCAGCCCTCGATAATCCACGCAGGGGCGCAGAGTACCGTCCTTCTTCTTAACAAAAAGAACCCCGCCCCGGCCGGAGAGGAAGAAGGCACTATGGTACCGGCGCCAAGAGACACAGACAAATAATCCTCGAGAGCCTTACGTTCGGGAGCCGACAGAGAGTATAGTCTACCTCGAGGAGGAGTGGTCCCCGGAAGGAGATCAATACTACAATCATACGACCGGTGAGGAGGAAGGGAGTTGGCTCGGGACCGACTGAAGACCGTGCGCAGATCATGATATTCCTCCGGCACTCCTGTCAAATCGCCAGGTTCCTCCTGAGAAGTAGGGACAGAAGAAACGGGAGGAATGGCAGACATTAAACACTTCACATGACAAGAAACGTTCCAGGATAGGATAGAATTACTAGACCAATTAATAGAAGGATTATGACATACTAGCCAGGGATGACCCAAAACAACAGGTGTAAACGGTGAACGGAAAATCAAAAAAGAAATAGTCTCACTGTGGTTACCAGATACTGTGAGGGTTAAAGGTAGTGTCTCAAATCTGATACTGGGAAGATGACTACCATCTAAGGCGAACATGGGCGTAGGCTTCTCTAACTCTCTGAAAGGAATGTCATGTTTCGAACCCATGCTTCGTCCATGAAACAACCCTCAGCCCCAGAGTCTATCAAGGCACTACATGTAGCACCCGAACCGGTCCAGCGTAGATGGACCGACAAAGTAGTACAGGATTTTGATGGAGAGACTTGAGTAGTTGCGCTCACCTGTAGCCCTCCGCTTACAGATGAGCTTCTGGCTTTTACTGGACATGAATTAACAAAATGTCCAGCAACTCCATGCAATAGAGGCACAGGCGGTCGGTGATCCTCCGTTCCCTCTCCTTAGTCGAGATGCGAATCCCTCCCAGCTGCATGGGCTCAGTCTCAAAGCCAGAGGAGGGAGATGGTTGCGATGCGGAGCAGGGAAACACCGTTGATGCGAGCTCTCTTCCACGAGCCCGGTGACGAAGATCTACCCGTCGTTCTATGCGGATGGCGAGAGCAATCAAAGAGTCCACATCTGAAGGAACCTCTCCGGGAGAGAATCTCATCCTTAACCACTGCGTGGAGTCCCTCCAGAAAACGAGCGAGCAGCGCCGGCTCGTTCCACTCACTAGAGGCAGCAAGAGTGCGAAACTCAATAGAATAATCCGTTATGGACCGTTCACCTTGGCATAAGGAAGCCAGGGCCCTAGAAGCCTCCCCACCAAAACTGAACGGTCAAAAACCCGAATCATCTCCTCTTTAAAGTTCTGGAACTTGTTAGAGCAATCAGCCCTTGCCTCCCAGATAGCTGTGCCCCATTCTCGAGCCCGGCCAGTAAGGAGTGAAATGACGTAAGCAACCCGAGCTCTCTCTCTAGAGTATGTGTTGGGTTGGAGAGAGAACACAATCTCACACTGCGTGAGAAAGGAGCGGCACTCAGTGGGCTGCCCGGAGTAGCAAGGTGGGTTATTAACCTTAGGCTCTGGAGGCTCGGCAGGCCAGGAAGTAACAGGTGGCACGAGACGTAGACTCTGGAACTGTCCAGAGAGGTCGGAAACCTGAGCGGCCAGGTTCTCCACGGCATGGCGAGCAGCAGACAATTCCTGCTCGTGTCTGCCGAGCATGGCTCCTTGGATCTCGACGGCAGTGTAACGAGCGTCTGAAGTCGCTGGGTCCCATTCCTTGGTCGGTTCCTTCTGTCATGCAGGTGAAAGAGGACCCAAAAGCGACTTAACAGAAACAGAGTTTATTCAAGTCCAAACAGGGAATAACAGAAATCCTCTAGTCTGTAGAGGGGAATAACAGGAGAAGCGGCCACAGACTGCAGGTCGCCTCGGGTAGGCGCAGGTCGTAGCTGACAGAGACACCTGCTCACACGCAGCATCTGATGAAGGCAAAAAACACGACACGACAGGGCGATACACAATCACAGCACGGTGAATTCTAAACAAGGGAACCGACAGGACAGGAACGGAACACAAAGGAAGAAATAGGGACTCTAATCAGGGGAAAGGATCGGGAACAGGTGTGGGAAGACTAAATGATGATTAGGGGAATAGGAACAGCTGGGAGCAGGAACGGAACGATAGAGAGAAGAGAGAGCGAGAGAGTGAGAGAGGGAGGGGAGAGAGAGGGGATAGAAAGAGGGAAAGAACCTAATAAGACCAGCAGAGGGAAACGAATAGAATGGGAGCACAGGGACAAGACATGATAATAAATGACAAACATGACAT
>NW_025750608.1:0-18505 GCF_021184085.1 Oncorhynchus gorbuscha | reverse complement strand
GTGAGTTGGCATGGAGGATCAGGGGTGAAATATGCATATTTTAAGTCTTCTCATAATAAGTCTTCTCATTATCTTTAGATGAAATGCTTTGGTCGATAGCACAGCTCTGCCTCGTGCCTCGTGTCCTGACTTTATTAATCTACCAGGTCGCGGTGGTGAGATAATTAGGGTGGGGTGGACACAGCTAATAGCTTTCTACAAGAAACAGATATACAGTATATACATATATAAGAAATATAACATGAAATATACACATATTCCTATTGTGTATGTTTCACAGGACATGGTATTCAGACCCGTTGACTATTGTGTATGTTAAACAGGACATGGTATTCAGACCCGTTGACTATTGTGTATGTTTTGGTACGTTACAGCCCTATTCTAAAATGGATTAAATAAATAAATAAATCCTCAGCTATCTACACACAACACCCCATAATAACAAAGTGGAAAACAGGTTTTTAGAAGTTTTTGCGACTGTATTAAAATAGAAAAACAGATATACCCCCCCACCCCTCCCGCCCCTTCCCTTCCCCTCCCCAATGCCATGTCATGTATAATCTGACCAAGTCAAACATGTGATGTGTATTCCACCCCTCCCGCCCCTTCCCCTCCCCCTCCCCAATACCATGTCATGTATAATCTGACCAAGTCAAACATGTGATGTGTATTCCACCCCTCCCGCCCCTTCCCTTCCCCTCCCCTCCCCAATGCCATGTCATGTCTAGAAGTGAATGTTCAAAAATGTTTTTTTATGGTGGAAACGTTTTACGTCACACCTTCTCCACAGTCATGTGGTGCGTGCAGCTATAACTGAAATTTTAATTTTAATTTGACCTTTATTTAACTTAGCAAGTCAGTTAAGAACAAATTATTTTTTTCAATGACGGCCTAGGAACAGTGGGTTAACTGCCTGTTCAGGGGCAGAACGACAGATTTGAACCTTGTCAGCTCAGGGATTTGAACTTGCAACCTTCCAGTTACATGTCCAACACTCTAACCACTAGGCTACCCTGCCACCCCTCCACTCTAACCACTAGGCTACCCTGCCGCCCCTCCACTCTAACCACAAGGCTACCCTGCCGCCTCTACACTCTAACCACTAGGCTACCCTGCCGCCCCTCCACTCTAACCACTAGGCTACCCTGCCGCCCCTCCACTCTAACCACTAGGCTACCCTGCCGCCCCTCCACTCTAACCACTATGCTACCCTGCCGCCCCTCCACTCTAACCACTAGGCTACCCTGCCGCCCCTCCACTCTAACCACTAGGCTACCCTGCCGCCCCTCCACTCTAACCACTAGGCTACCCTGCCGCCCCTCCACTCTAACTACTAGGCTACCCTGCCGCCTCTACACTCTAACCACTAGGCTACCCTGCCGCCCCTCCACTCTAACCACTAGGCTACCCTGCCGCCTCTACACTCTAACCACTAGGCTACCCTGCCACCCCTCCACTCTAACCACTAGGCTACCCTGCCGCCTCTACACTCTAACCACTAGGCTACCCTGCCGCCTCTACACTCTAACCACTAGGCTACCCTGCCGCCCCTCCACTCTAACCACTAGGCTACCCTGCCGCCTCTACACTCTAACCACTAGGCTACCCTGCCACCTCTACACTCTAACCACTAGGCTACCCTGCCGCCTCTACACTCTAACCACTAGGCTACCCTGCCACCTCTCCACTCTAACCACTGTGGCTACCCTGCCGCCCTCCACTCTAACCACTAGGCTACCCTGCCGCCTCTCCACCTCTAACCACTAGGCTACCCTGCCACCTCTACACTCTAACCACTAGGCTACCCTGTCGCCCTCCACTCTAACCACTAGGCTACCTTGTCGCCCCTCCACTCTAACCACTAGGCCAGTACCCTGCCGCCCCTCCACCTAACCACTAGGCTACCCTGCCGCCCCTCCACTCTAACCACTAGGCTACCCTGCCGGCTACCCTCCACTCTCCACTCTTAACCACTAGGCTACCATGCCACCTCTACACTCTAACCACTAGGCTACCCTGCCACCTCTCCACTCTAACCACTAGGCTACCCTGCCACCTCTACACTCTAACCACTAGGCTACCCTGTCGCCCCTCCACTCTAACCACTAGGCTACCTTGTCGCCCCTCCACTCTAACCACTAGGCTACCCTGCCGCCCCTCCACTCTAACCACTAGGCTACCTTGTCGCCCCTCCACTCTAACCACTAGGCTACCCTGCCGCCCCTCCACTCTAACCACTAGGCTACCTTTGTCGGCCCCTCCACCTCTAACCACTAGGCTACCCTGCCGCTACCCTCCACACTCTAACCACTAGGCTACCTTGTCGCCCTCCACTCTAACCACTAGGCTACCCTGCCACCTCTCCACTTGTCGCCCTCCAACCACTAGGCTACCCTGCCACCTCCACTACACCATGTCTCCAAACCACTAGGCTACCCTGCCACCTCTCCACTCTAACCACTAGGCTACCCCTGCCACCTCTACACTCTAACCACTAGGCTCTCTACACTCTGCCACCTACCCTCCGCCCCCTCCACTCTAACCACTAGGCTACCCTGCCGCCTCTACACTCTAACCACTAGTCTACCCTGCCACCTCTCCACTCTAACCACTAGGCTACCCTGCCACCCCTCCACTCTAACCACTAGTCTACCCTGCCGAAAAAAAGAAGATATAAAAACAAATGTGTTTGATTAAAGCAGATAGAAGATCTGCTAATGATCCCTGTAAGGATTTAAGACAGTATCCTGACTTGTTCAACACGATGTTCATCACCAGACATGCTCACTGAGAATCAGCTTGTGTCTGGATCTGCAACAGTTACAACTCTTTACCTTGCATCATTTGGTAGAACAGCCAGGTGTTTGGAGTGATATACATTTTTAGGAATGTTCTGTAGGGTAGGACAGAATGGTTTTTAAACATGTTCTAATATTAATTTGAGTGTAAAATCATTAATTTCACTTAAATATCAGATTTGTTTTAAATGTTTTATTCCATTATTAAAGTTGCCAAGAATAAGAAAGTGGGAATTGTTAAAGATCGGGTCGATAGAAAGCAAATGTGATATATCAGCGATACTTGGAAACATTTGGTTTATGTACAATTACATACAGTACATTCACATCTTCACCTACGAATGTGACCATGGGACTTACAGCCAAATCCTTGACCCAAAGACGATCTCCGGTCTCTATATAGAAAATGATCCTATCTGTCCACTGTACTTGTTGTTCACAGTATGACCACCTGCTGTTAGTTAGACAGGTAGAACAGGATCTCTTTACGTAACAACACACCTGGTTACAGCAGGACAGATGATAGTTGTGTAGACTTGCTTAGATGAGCAGGGCAGAGATTATGGCAAGACAAAGAGATTAGGAATGGGAGCGGGGAGGAGACTAATATTAGAATTCAGCGAATGATTAGAGCCGTTGGGTTGTGATGTAACGATATTAATGAATGTTTATATTTCACATACAGGACATGCCCTGAATCACACCAAGCCTGCTCTGTTACAGATCATATTGATCATATTACTCCAGTGCTAGCCTCTCTACACTGGCTTCCTGTCAAAGCAAGGGCTGATTTCAAGGTTTTACTGCTAACCTACAAAGCATTACATGGGCTTGCTCCTACCTACCTCTCTGATTTGGTCCTGCCGTACATACCTACACGTACGCTACGGTCACAAGACGCAGGCCTCCTAATTGTCCCTAGAATTTCTAAGCAAACAGCTGGAGGCAGGGCTTTCCTATAGAGCTCCATTTTTATGGAACGGTCTGCCTACCCATGTCAGAGACGCAAACTCGGTCTCAACCTTTAAGTCTTTACTGAAGACTCATCTCTTCAGTGGGTCATATGATTGAGTGTAGTCTGGCCCAGGAGTGGGAAGGTGAACGGAAAGGCTCTGGAGCAACGAACCGCCCTTGCTGTCTCTGCCTGGCCGGTTCCCTCTTTCCACTGGGATTCTCTGCCTCTAACCCTGTTACGGGGGCTGAGTCACTGGCTTGCTGGGGCTCTCTCGTGCCGTCCCTGGGGGGGGGTGCGTCACCTGGGTGGGTTGATTCACTGTTGTGGTCGGCCTGTCTGGGCCCCCCTTGGGTTGTACCGTGTCGGAGATCTTTGTGTGCTATACTCGGCCTTGTCTCAGGATGGTAAGTTGGTGGTTGAAGATTTCCCTCTAGTGGTGTGGGGGCTGTGCTTTGGCAAAGTGGGTGGGGTTATATCCTTCCTGTTTGGCCCTGTCCGGGAGTGTCCTCGGATGGGGCCACAGTGTCTCCTGACCCCTCCTGTCTCAGCCTCCAGTATTTATGCTGCAGTAGTTTATGTGTCGGGGGGGCTAGGGTCAGTTTGTTTATCTGGAGTACTTCTCCTGTCCTATTCAGGTGTCCTGTGTGAATCTAAGTGTGCGTTCTCTAATTCTCTCCTTCTCTCTTTCTTTCTCTCTCTCGGAGGACCTGAGCCCTAGGACCATGCCCCAGGACTACCTGACATGATGACTCCTTGCTGTCCCCAGTCCACCTGGCCATGCTGCTGCTCCAATTTCAACTGGCCTGGGCCCTAGGACCATGTCCCAGGACTACCTGACATGAGGACTCCTTGCTGTCCCCAGTCCACCTGGCCATGCTCCTGCTCCAGTTTCAACTGACCTGAGCCCTAGGACCGTGCCCCAGGACTACCTGACATGATGGCTCCTTGCTGTCCCCAGTCCACCTGACTGTGCTGCTGCTCCAGTTTCAACTGTTCTGCCTTATTATTATTTGACCATGCTGGTCATTTATGAACATTTGAACATCTTGGTCATGTTCTGTTATAATCTCTACCCGGCACAGCCAGAAGAGGACTGGCCACCCACATAGCCCGGTTCCTCTCTAGGTTTCTTCCTAGGTTTTGGCCTTTCTAGGGAGTTTTCCTAGCCACCGTGCTTTTACACCTGCATTGTTTGCTGTTTGGGGTTTTAGGCTGGGTTTCTGTACAGCACTTTGAGATATCAGCTGATGTACGAAGGGCTATATAAATAAATTTGATTGATTTGATTTGATTTGATTTGATTTACAATCACATACAGGACATGCCCTGAATCACACCAAGCCTGCTCTGTTACAGTACAATCACATACAGGACATGCCCTGAATCACACCAAGCTCTGTTACAGTACAATCACATACAGGACATGCCCTGAATCACATACAGGACATGCCCTGAATCAAGCCTGCTCTGTTACAGTACAATCACATACAGGACATGCCCTGAATCACACCAAGCCTGCTCTGTTACAGTACAATCACAATACAGTTACAGTACAATCACATACAGGACATGCCCTGAATCACACCAAGCCTGCTCTGTTACAGTACAATCACATACAGGACATGAATCCCTGAATCAATCACATACAAGCTCTGTTACAGTACAATCACATACAGGACATGCCCTGAATCACACCAAGCTCTCTGTTACAGTACAATCACATACAGGACATGCCCTGAATCACACCAAGCTCTGTTACAGTACAATCACATACAGGACATGCCCTGAATCACACCAAGCTGCTCTGTTACAGTACAATCACATACAGGACATGCCCTGAATCACACCAAGCTCTGTTACAGTACAATCACATACAGGACATGCCCTGAATCACACAAGCTCTGTTACAGTAGCTGCTCTGTTACAGTACAATCACATACAGGACATGCCCTGAATCACACCAAGCTCTGTTACAGTACAATCACATACAGGACATGCCCTGAATCACACCAAGCCTGCTCTGTTACAGTACAATCACATACAGGACATGCCCTGAATCACACCAAGCTCTGTTACAGTACAATCACATACAGGACATGCCCTGAATCACACCAAGCTCTGTTACAGTACAATCACATACAGGACATGCCCTGAATCACACCAAGCCTACAGTACAATCACATACAGGACATGCCCTGAATCACACCAAGCTCTGTTACAGTACAATCACATACAGGACATGCCCTGAATCACACCAAGCTCTGTTACAGTACAATCACATACAGGACATGCCCTGAATCACACCAAGCTCTGTTACAGTACAATCACATACAGGACATGCCCTGAATCACACCAAGCTCTGTTACAGTACAATCACATACAGGACATGCCCTGAATCACACCAAGCTCTCTGTTACAGTACAATCACATACAGGACATGCCCTGAATCACACCAAGCTCTGTTACAGTACAATCACATACAGGACATGCCCTGAATCACACCAAGCTCTGTTACAGTACAATCACATACAGGACATGCCCTGAATCACACCAAGCTCTGTTACAGTACAATCACATACAGGACATGCCCTGAATCACACCAAGCCTGCTCTGTTACAGTACAATCACATACAGGACATGCCCTGAATCACACCAAGCTCTGTTACAGTACAATCACATACAGGACATGCCCTGCTCTGTTACAGTACAATCACATACAGGACATGCCCTGAATCACACCAAGCCTGCTCTGTTACAGTACAATCACATACAGGACATGCCCTGAATCACACCAAGCTCTGTTACAGTACAATCACATACAGGACATGCCCTGAATCACACCAAGCCTGCTCTGTTACAGTACAATCACATACAGGACATGCCCTGAATCACACCAAGCTCTGTTACAGTACAATCACATACAGGACATGCCCTGAATCCACCAAGCTCTGTTAAGTCAATCACATACAGGACATGCCCTGAATCACACCAAGCTCTGTTACAGTACAATCACATACAGGACATGCCCTGAATCACACCAAGCTCTGTTACAGTACAATCACATACAGGACATGCCCTGAATCACACCAAGCTCTCTGTTACAGTACAATCACATACAGGACATGCCCTGAATCACACCAAGCTCTGTTACAGTACAATCACATACAGGACATGCCCTGAATCACACCAAGCTCTGTTACAGTACAATCACATACAGGACATGCCCTGAATCACACCAAGCTCTGTTACAGTACAATCACATACAGGACATGCCCTGAATCACACCAAGCCTGCTCTGTTACAGTACAATCACATACAGGACAAATCACAAGCTCTGTTACAGTACAATCACATACAGACATGCCCTGAATCACACCAAGCTCTGTTACAGTACAATCACATACAGGACATGCCCTGAATCACACCAAGCTCTGTTACAGTACAATCACATACAGGACATGCCCTGAATCACACCAAGCTCTGTTACAGTACAATCACATACAGGACATGCCCTGAATCACACCAAGCTCTGTTACAGTACAATCACATACAGGACATGCCCTGAATCACACCAAGCTCTCTGTTACAGTACAATCACATACAGGACATGCCCTGAATCACACCAAGCTCTGTTACAGTACAATCACATACAGGACATGCCCTGAATCACACCAAGCTCTGTTACAGTACAATCACATACAGGACATGCCCTGAATCACACCAAGCTCTGTTACAGTACAATCACATACAGGACATGCCCTGAATCACACCAAGCTCTGTTACAGTACAATCACATACAGGACATGCCCTGAATCACACCAAGCTCTCTGTTACAGTACAATCACATACAGGACATGCCCTGAATCACACCAAGCTCTGTTACAGTACAATCACATACAGGACATGCCCTGAATCACACCAAGCTCTGTTACAGTACAATCACATACAGGACATGCCCTGAATCACACCAAGCTCTGTTACAGTACAATCACATACAGGACATGCCCTGAATCACACCAAGCTCTGTTACAGTACAATCACATACAGGACATGCCCTGAATCACACCAAGCCTGCTCTGTTACAGTACAATCACATACAGGACATGCCCTGAATCACACCAAGCTCTGTTACAGTACAATCACATACAGGACATGCCCTGAATCACACCAAGCTCTGTTACAGTACAATCACATACAGGACATGCCCTGAATCACACCAAGCTCTGTTACAGTACAATCACATACAGGACATGCCCTGAATCACACCAAGCTCTGTTACAGTACAATCACATACAGGACATGCCCTGAATCAAAGCTCTGTTACAGTACAATCACATACAGGACATGCCCTGAATCACACCAAGCTCTGTTACAGTACAATCACATACAGGACATGCCCTGAATCACACCAAGCTCTGTTACAGTACAATCACATACAGGACATGCCCTGAATCACACAGTACAATCACAAGCCCCTGCACACCAAGCTCTGTTACAGTACAATCACATACAGGACATGCCCTGAATCACACCAAGCTCTGTTACAGTACAATCACATACAGGACATGCCCTGAATCACACCAAGCTCTGTTACAGTACAATCACATACAGGACATGCCCTGAATCACACCAAGCTCTGTTACAGTACAATCACATACAGGACATGCCCTGAATCACACCAAGCTCTGTTACAGTACAATCACATACAGGACATGCCCTGAATCACACCAAGCTCTGTTACAGTACAATCACATACAGGACATGCCCTGAATCACACCAAGCTCTGTTACCACATACAGGACATGCCCTGAATCACACCAAGCTCTGTTACAGTACAATCACATACAGGACATGCCCTGAATCACACCAAGCTCTGTTACAGTACAATCACATACAGGACATGCCCTGAATCACACCAAGCTCTGTTACAGTACAATCACATACAGGACATGCCCTGAATCACACCAAGCTCTGTTACAGTACAATCACATACAGGACATGCCCTGAATCACACCAAGCTCTGTTACAGTACAATCACATACAGGACATGCCCTGAATCACACCAAGCTCTGTTACAGTACAATCACATACAGGACATGCCCTGAATCACACCAAGCTCTGTTACAGTACAATCACATACAGGACATGCCCACACCAAGCTGTACAATCACATACAGGACATGCCCTGAATCACACCAAGCCTGTTACAGTACAATCACATACAGGACATGCCCTGAATCACACCAAGCTCTGTTACAGTACAATCACATACAGGACATGCCCTGAATCACACCAAGCTCTGTTACAGTACAATCACATACAGGACATGCCCTGAATCACACCAAGCTCTGTTACAGTACAATCACATACAGGACATGCCCTGAATCACACCAAGCCTGCTCTGTTACAGTACAATCACATACAGGACATGCCCTGAATCACACCAAGCTCTGTTACAGTACAATCACATACAGGACATGCCCTGAATCACACCAAGCTCTGTTACAGTACAATCACATACAGGACATGCCCTGAATCACACCAAGCTCTGTTACAGTACAATCACATACAGGACATGCCCTGAATCACACCAAGCTCTGTCACAGTACAGTACAATCACATACAGGACATGCCCTGAATCACACCAAGCTCTGTTACAGTACAATCACATACAGGACATGCCCTGAATCACACCAAGCTCTGTTACAGTACAATCACATACAGGACATGCCCTGAATCACACCAAGCTCTGTTACAGTACAATCACATACAGGACATGCCCTGAATCACACCAAGCTCTGTTACAGTACAATCACATACAGGACATGCCCTGAATCACACCAAGCTCTGTTACAGTACAATCACATACAGGACATGCCCTGAATCACACCAAGCTCTGTTACAGTACAATCACATACAGGACATGCCCTGAATCACACCAAGCTCTGTTACAGTACAATCACATACAGGACATGCCCTGAATCACACCTGCTCTGTTACAGTACAATCACATACAGGACATGCCCTGAATCACACCAAGCTCTGTTACAGTACAATCACATACAGGACATGCCCTGAATCACACCAAGCTCTGTTACAGTACAATCACATACAGGACATGCCCTGAATCACACCAAGCTCTGTTACAGTACAATCACATACAGGACATGCCCTGAATCACACCAAGCTCTGTTACAGTACAATCACATACAGGACATGCCCTGAATCACACCAAGCTCTGTTACAGTACAATCACATACAGGACATGCCCTGAATCACACCAAGCTCTGTTACAGTACAATCACATACAGGACATGCCCTGAATCACACCAAGCTCTGTTACAGTACAATCACATACAGGACATGCCCTGAATCACACCAAGCTCTGTTACAGTACAATCACATACAGGACATGCCCTGAATCACACCAAGCTCTGTTACAGTACAATCACATACAGGACATGCCCTGAATCACACCAAGCTCTGTTACAGTACAATCACATACAGGACATGCCCTGAATCACACCAAGCTCTGTTACAGTACAATCACATACAGGACATGCCCTGAATCACACACATACAGGACATGCCCTGAAAGCTCTGTTACAGTACAATCACATACAGGACATGCCCTGAATCACATGTTACAGTACAATCACATACAGGACATGCCCTGAATCACACCAAGCTCTGTTACAGTACAATCACATACAGGACATGCCCTGAATCACACCAAGCTCTGTTACAGTACAATCACATACAGGACATGCCCTGAATCACACCAAGCTCTGTTACAGTACAATCACATACAGGACATGCCCTGAATCACACCAAGCTGTTACAGTACAATCACATACAGGACATGCCCTGAATCACACCAAGCTCTGTTACAGTACAATCACATACAGGACATGCCCTGAATCACACCAAGCTCTGTTACAGTACAATCACATACAGGACATGCCCTGAATCACACCAAGCTCTGTTACAGTACAATCACATACAGGACATGCCCTGAATCACACCAAGCTCTGTTACAGTACAATCACATACAGGACATGCCCTGAATCACACCAAGCTCTGTTACAGTACAATCACATACAGGACATGCCCTGAATCACACCAAGCTCTGTTACAGTACAATCACATACAGGACATGCCCTGAATCACACCAAGCTCTGTTACAGTACAATCACATACAGGACATGCCCTGAATCACACCAAGCTCTGTTACAGTACAATCACATACAGGACATGCCCTGAATCACACCAAGCTCTGTTACAGTACAATCACATACAGGACATGCCCTGAATCACACCAAGCTCTGTTACAGTACAATCACATACAGGACATGCCCTGAATCACACCAAGCTCTGTTACAGTACAATCACATACAGGACATGCCCTGAATCACAAGCTCTGTTACAGTACAATCACATACAGGACATGCCCTGAATTCTGTTACAGTACAATCACATACAGGACATGCCCTGAATCACACCAAGCTCTGTTACAGTACAATCACATACAGGACATGCCCTGAATCACACCAAGCTCTGTTACAGTACAATCACATACAGGACATGCCCTGAATCACACCAAGCTCTGTTACAGTACAATCACATACAGGACATGCCCTGAATCACACCAAGCTCTGTTACAGTACAATCACATACAGGACATGCCCTGAATCACACCAAGCTCTGTTACAGTACAATCACATACAGGACATGCCCTGAATCACACCAAGCTCTGTTACAGTACAATCACATACAGGACATGCCCTGAATCACACCAAGCTCTGTTACAGTACAATCACATACAGGACATGCCCTGAATCACACCAAGCTCTGTTACAGTACAATCACATACAGGACATGCCCTGAATCACACCAAGCTCTGTTACAGTACAATCACATACAGGACATGCCCTGAATCACACCAAGCTCTGTTACAGTACAATCACATACAGGACAAATCACACCAAGCTCTGTTACAGTACAATCACATACAGGACATGCCCTGAATCACACCAAGCTCTGTTACAGTACAATCACATACAGGACATGCCCTGAATCACACCAAGCTCTGTTACAGTACAATCACATACAGGACATGCCCTGAATCACACCAAGCTCTGTTACAGTACAATCACATACAGGACATGCCCTGAATCACACAAAGCTCTGTTACAGTACAATCACATACAGGACATGCCCTGAATCACACCAAGCTCTGTTACAGTACAATCACATACAGGACATGCCCTGAATCACACCAAGCTCTGTTACAGTACAATCACATACAGGACATGCCCTGAATCACACCAAGCTCTGTTACAGTACAATCACATACAGGACATGCCCTGAATCACACCAAGCTCTGTTACAGTACAATCACATACAGGACATGCCCTGAATCACACCAAGCTCTGTTACAGTACAATCACATACAGGACATGCCCTGAATCACACCAAGCCTGTTCTGTTACAGTACAATCACATACAGGACATGCCCTGAATCACACCAAGCTCTGTTACAGTACAATACACAGGACATCACCATACAGGACAATCACATACAGGACCCCTGAATCACACCAAGCTCTGTTACAGTACAATCACATACAGGACATGCCTGAATCACACCAAGCTCTGTTACAGTACAATCACATACAGGACATGCCCTGAATCACACCAAGCTCTGTTACAGTACAATCACATACAGGACATGCCCTGAATCACACCAAGCTCTGTTACAGTACAATCACATACAGGACATGCCCTGAATCACACAAGCTCTGTTACAGTACAATCACATACAGGACATGCCCTGAATCACACCAAGCTCTGTTACAGTACAATCACATACAGGACATGCCCTGAATCACACCAAGCTCTGTTACAGTACAATCACATACAGGACATGCCCTGAATCACACCAAGCTCTGTTACAGTACAATCACATACAGGACATGCCCTGAATCACACCAAGCTCTGTTACAGTACAATCACATACAGGACATGCCCTGAATCACACCAAGCTCTGTTACAGTACAATCACATACAGGACATGCCCTGAATCACACCAAGCTCTGTTACAGTACAATCACATACAGGACATGCCCTGAATCACACCAAGCTCTGTTACAGTACAATCACATACAGGACATGCCCTGAATCACACCAAGCTCTGTTACAGTACAATCACATACAGGACATGCCCTGAATCACACCAAGCTCTGTTACAGTACAATCACATACAGGACATGCCCTGAATCACACCAAGGACATGCCCTGAATTACTCTGTTAGTACAATCACATACAGGACATGCCCTGAATCACACCAAGCTGCTCTGTTACAGTACAATCACATACAGGACATGCCCTGAATCACACCAAGCTCTGTTACAGTACAATCACATACAGGACATGCCCTGAATCACACCAAGCTCTGTTACAGTACAATCACATACAGGACATGCCCTGAATCACACCAAGCTCTGTTACAGTACAATCACATACAGGACATGCCCTGAATCACACCAAGCTCTGTTACAGTACAATCACATACAGGACATGCCCTGAATCACACCAAGCTCTGTTACAGTACAATCACATACAGGACATGCCCTGAATCACACCAAGCTCTGTTACAGTACAATCACATACAGGACATGCCCTGAATCACACCAAGCTCTGTTACAGTACAATCACATACAGGACATGCCCTGAATCACACCAAGCTCTGTTACAGTACAATCACATACAGGACATGCCCTGAATCACACCAAGCTGCTGTTACAGTACAATCACATACAGGACATGCCCTGAATCACACCAAGCTCTGTTACAGTACAATCACATACAGGACATGCCCACCAAGCCTGAATCACACCAAATCACTCTGTTACAGTACAATCACATACAGGACATGCCCTGAATCACACCAAGCTCTGTTACAGTACAATCACATACAGGACATGCCCTGAATCACACCAAGCTCTGTTACAGTACAATCACATACAGGACATGCCCTGAATCACACCAAGCTCTGTTACAGTACAATCACATACAGGACATTACAGCTCTTACAGTACTCCCCCTTACTCTGTTACAGTACAATCACATACAGGACATGCCCTGAATCACACCAAGCTCTGTTACAGTACAATCACATACAGGACATGCCCTGAATCACACCAAGCTCTGTTACAGTACAAATCACATACAGGACATGCCCTGAATCACACCAAGCTCTGTTACAGTACAATCACATACAGGACATGCCCTGAATCACACCAAGCTCTGTTACAGTACAATCACATACAGGACATGCCCTGAATCACACCAAGCTCTGTTACAGTACAATCACATACAGGACATGCCCTGAATCACACCAAGCTCTGTTACAGTACAATCACATACAGGACATGCCCTGAATCACACCAAGCTCTGTTACAGTACAATCACATACAGGACATGCCCTGAATCACACCAAGCTCTGTTACAGTACAATCACATACAGTTAATCAGCTCTGTTACAGTATCACATACAGGACATGCCCTGAATCACACCAAGCTCTGTTACAGTACAATCACATACAGGACATGCCCTGAATCACACCAAGCTCTGTTACAGTACAATCACATACAGGACATGCCCTGAATCACACCAAGCTCTGTTACAGTACAATCACATACAGGACATGCCCTGAATCACACCTCTGTACAATCACATACAGGACATGCCCTGAATCACACCAAGCTCTGTTACAGTACAATCACATACAGGACATGCCCTGAATCACACCAAGCTCTGTTACAGTACAATCACATACAGGACATGCCCTGAATCACACCAAGCTCTCTGTTACAGTACAATCACATACAGGACATGCCCTGAATCACACCAAGCTCTGTTACAGTACAATCACATACAGGACATGCCCTGAATCACACCAAGCTCTGTTACAGTACAATCACATACAGGACATGCCCTGAATCACACCAAGCTCTGTTACAGTACAATCACATACAGGACATGCCCTGAATCACACCAAGCTCTGTTACAGTACAATCACATACAGGACATGCCCTGAATCACACCAAGCTCTGTTACAGTACAATCACATACAGGACATGCCCTGAATCACACCAAGCTCTGTTACAGTACAATCACATACAGGACATGCCCTGAATCACACCAAGCTCTGTTACAGTACAATCACATACAGGACATGCCCTGAATCACACCAAGCTCTGTTACAGTACAATCACATACAGGACATGCCCTGAATCACACCAAGCTCTGTTACAGTACAATCACATACAGGACATGCCCTGAATCACACCAAGCTCTGTTACAGTACAATCACATACAGGACATGCCCTGAATCACACCAAGCTCTGTTACAGTACAATCACATACAGGACATGCCCTGAATCACACCAAGCTCTGTTACAGTACAATCACATACAGGACATGCCCTGAATCACACCAAGCTCTGTTACAGTACAATCACATACAGGACATGCCCTGAATCACACCAAGCTCTGTTACAGTACAATCACATACAGGACATGCCCTGAATCACACCAAGCTCTGTTACAGTACAATCACATACAGGACATGCCCTGAATCACACCAAGCTCTGTTACAGTACAATCACATACAGGACATGCCCTGAATCACACCAAGCTCTGTTACAGTACAATCACATACAGGACATGCCCTGAATCACACCAAGCTCTGTTACAGTACAATCACATACAGGACATGCCCTGAATCACACCAAGCTCTGTTACAGTACAATCACATACAGGACATGCCCTGAATCACACCAAGCTCTGTTACAGTACAATCACATACAGGACATGCCCTGAATCACACCAAGCTCTGTTACAGTACAATCACATACAGGTTACAGTACAATCACATACAGGACATGCCTGAATCACACCAAGCTCTGTTACAGTACAATCACATACAGGACATGCCCTGAATCACACCAAGCTCTGTTACAGTACAATCACATACAGGACATGCCCTGAATCACACCAAGCTCTGTTACAGTACAATCACATACAGGACATGCCCTGAATCACACCAAGCTCTGTTACAGTACAATCACATACAGGACATGCCCTGAATCACACCAAGCTCTGTTACAGTACAATCACATACAGGACATGCCCTGAATCACACCAAGCTCTGTTACAGTACAATCACATACAGGACATGCCCTGAATCACACCAAGCTCTGTTACAGTACAATCACATACAGGACATGCCCTGAATCACACCAAGCTCTGTTACAGTACAATCACACATACAGGACATGCCCTGAATCACACCAAGCTCTGTTACAGTACAATCACATACAGGACATACAGGCACATGCCCTGAATCACACCAAGCTCTGTTACAGTACAATCACATACAGGACATGCCCTGAATCACACCAAGCTCTGTTACAGTACAATCACATACAGGACATGCCCTGAATCACACCAAGCTCTGTTACAGTACAATCACATACAGGACATGCCCACATGAATCACACCAAGCTCTGTTACAGTACAATCACATACAGGACATGCCCTGAATCACACCAAGCTCTGTTACAGTACAATCACATACAGGACATGCCTGAATCACACCAAGCTCTGTTACAGTACAATCACATACAGGACATGCCCTGAATCACACCAAGCTCTGTTACAGTACAATCACATACAGGACATGCCCTGAATCACACCAAGCTCTGTTACAGTACAATCACATACAGGACATGCCCTGAATCACACAAGCTCTGTTACAGTACAATCACATACAGGACATGCCCTGAATCACACCAAGCTCTGTTACAGTACAATCACATACAGGACATGCCCTGAATCACACCAAGCTCTGTTACAGTACAATCACATACAGGACATGCCCTGAATCACACCAAGCCTGCTCTGTTACAGTACAATCACATACAGGACATGCCCTGAATCACACCAAGCTCTGTTACAGTACAATCACATACAGGACATGCCCTGAATCACACCAAGCTCTGTTACAGTACAATCACATACAGGACATGCCCTGAATCACACCAAGCTCTGTTACAGTACAATCACATACAGGACATGCCCTGAATCACACCAAGCTCTGTTACAGTACAATCACATACAGGACATGCCCTGAATCACACCAAGCTCTGTTACAGTACAATCACATACAGGACATGCCCTGAATCACACCAAAGCTCTGTTACAGTACAATCACATACAGGACATGCCCTGAATCACACCAAGCTGCTCTGTTACAGTACAATCACATACAGGACATGCCTGAATCACACCAAGCTCTGTTACAGTACAATCACACACCAAGCTACAGGACATGCCCTGAATCACACCAAGCTCTGTTACAGTACAATCACATACAGGACATGCCCTGAATCACACCAAGCTCTGTTACAGTACAATCACATACAGGACATGCCCTGAATCACACCAAGCCTGCTCTGTTACAGTACAATCACATACAGGACATGCCCTGAATCACACCAAGCTCTCTGTTACAGTACAATCACATACAGGACATGCCCTGAATCACACAGAAGCCTGCTCTGTTACAGTACAATCACATACAGGACATGCCCTGAATCACACCAAGCTCTGTTACAGTACAATCACATACAGGACATGCCCTGAATCACACCAAGCTCTGTTACAGTACAATCACATACAGGACATGCCCTGAATCACACCAAGCTCTGTTACAGTACAATCACATACAGGACATGCCCTGAATCACACCAAGCTCTGTTACAGTACAATCACATACAGGACATGCCCTGAATCACACCAAGCTCTGTTACAGTACAATCCACATACAGGACATGCCCTGAATCACACCAAGCTCTGTTACAGTACAATCACATACAGGACATGCCCTGAATCACACCAAGCTCTGTTACAGTACAATCACATACAGGACATGCCCTGAATCACACAAGCTCTGTTACAGTACAATCACATACAGGACATGCCCTGAATCACACAAGCTCTGTTACAGTACAATCACATACAGGACATGCCCCTGAATCACACCAAGCTCTGTTACAGTACAATCACATACAGGACATGCCTGAATCACACCAAAGCTCTGTTACAGTACAATCACATACAGGACATGCCCTGAATCACACAAGCTCTGTTACAGTACAATCACATACAGGACATGCCCTGAATCACACCAAGCTCTGTTACAGTACAATCACATACAGGACATGCCCTGAATCACACCAAGCCTGCTCTGTTACAGTACAATCACATACAGGTTGTGCCTGAATCACACAAGCTCTATTTTGCAGTACAATCACATACCGGGACATGCCCTGAATCACCAAGCTCTGTTACAGTACAATCACATACAGGACATGCCCTGAGATACACCCAAACTCTGTTGCAGTACGTCACATGCAGGACATGCTTCCTGAATCACCAAGCTCTGTTACAGTACAGTCACATACAGGACATGCCCTGAATCACACCAAGCTCTGTTACAGTACAATCACATACAGGACATGCCCTGAATCATGAGCTCTGTTGTTCAATCACATGGGACATGCCCTGGAATCACACCAAGCTTTCTCCTGTTGCAGTACAATCACATACAGGACATGCCCTGAATCACACCAAGCTCTGTTACAGTACAATCACATACAGGACATGCCCTGAATCACACCAAGC
>NW_025750607.1:0-18505 GCF_021184085.1 Oncorhynchus gorbuscha | reverse complement strand
CATGTGCAGGGGTACGAGGTAATAACTTGGCTATATACACAAGGTACCAGTACTGAGTCCATGTGCAGGGAGTGCGAGGTATAGCAGCTATATGCACACAAAGGTACAGTACTACTGAGGAATAACTAATGCGGGGAGATGCAGGAATAATAACAGCTATATACACAGTACCAGTACAGAGTCCATGTGCAGGGTACGAAGTAATAACAGCTATACATACACAAGGTACCAGTACTGAGTCCATGTGCAGAAGTGCAGCATTAATAGCAGCTGCACACACAGGTACCAGTACTGAGTCCATGTGCAGGGAGTACGAGGTAATAACTTGGCTATATACACAAGGTACAGTACTTTACTGAGTCCATGTGCTGCAGGGGTACAGTGGTATTAGAGGTAGATATGTACACATATAGAGTAGGGGGTCTCGCATAGGGCTGTTGTGATGACTGGATTGCCCCCACACTGAAATGAACTCGAGGAGTCATGAAGGCTGTTAAATTCCACATGACCATTTAGTAACGATATTTAGGTTTCTCCAAGCTCTGATGCTACTGGTGCTCATTAGTAGCCTACCAAACGTGCTGCCTGGTACTCAGCACTCCATTGTCCCTCTAATCACTCTGACATCAATGTAAATGTTTTCAAAATCTAATCAAACACTTCACGAGAGCCCATGAGCTCACGTTGTGCAACATTTCTATAGGATTTGCAATCACGTGAGAAAACAGAGGATGGGCCTCTACAAAGAGGAGGATCTATCAGCTTTCTATAGGCTAGGCCGACTACATTTATTTCTCAACTGTCCTAATACTAAGCACATTGCTTATCTTTTCAACAGGAGTATGACCTACCTGGCTGGCATGAAAATGATCCACAGGAAAAGGGTTCTTTATTTTGTTATTTAAGTCCAGAGATGACAGGTATTTTTCCCTGCTGCCTCTGTTTCAAGACAGGTGCATGATAATGGTCCATTCTAAAATAAAAACAAATGTCACACATATATTATTTAGTATATGTAAAGACAATATTAAATCAAGAATAGTCTGATAGGTGACAATATTAGCCTATCACTTGTGAATTGTATATTAGCACTTCACTTCCCAAAGTGTCTGTCTTCCTTTAGCCTGTGGAGAGCCATGTGAGTGAGAGGTGCTTCAGAGCACACAGCACTCAGGGGAACAAAGGACATTTTTTAATGGTACATTATGGACGCAAAAAGGGGATGACGCCAGGAAATTCGAGGCATTATCAAGTGCTTGTCAAATTATGAATGAGCGACTGATGAAGTTTGTACAACCTCTGCAAAAAAACAACAAAGCAGAGCTCATGCCTTTCAAGTAACTTTTTTCAAATCATCCACAGAGTCGCATTATGCAGCCTTACAATGTATTAAACATCTAAAACATATATATATATAGCCCAGGGTTTATAGAATGACTAACGTTACATGAATAACTTTAAATGAAGCATATAGGAGTACCTGTGTCTTTGTTAACCCCTCAACACAGAAAAGCCGCATGTGCAACACTCCCTCAAATCGTTTGGAGAAAATATCCTTTCTATTTTATTCAGCTTTGTTCAATTGTATTCTTTATACTATAAAATATTATAAAATAATACCACGGAATTCTAACTAAATCTTGTCTGCTAAATGAACTAGTGTAGCTGGCCGTATAGCATGGCCAGATCAGGACCTAAACATAAGGACAACTCAGAGTATTCTATTCTGTTCTTCTAAAATAGACTACCTTTTCTTCATATCATTTATCTTTAGACCTGTCTAAAAATAAAATGTATTTATTGTGGAGGTTATATTACATGGATTTATTAGACTTTTTTTAAATGTAGATGTTCCACAGGTCTGCATCAGTGGCTTGTAGGCTGTGTGTGGAAGCCAGGAGATGCTAAATGTGTTTTATGGTAATTAACTGTCAATTACCGTGAGACTGACAATGGTGATTGACAATCAACGGCTGACAAAATTTTGTGACCTAAATAGCCCTAGTCTAACACATCAGAATAATAGCTTAACTTCTGCACATGTATGCTGTTGTATCCAGTTTCAAAGACAGTTGTTATGTATAAAAAAAAAGTATACATAACTATATGTCAGTATGCGTGAGTGAAGTGTGTGTTGTCTGTGCAGCTGTGCGTAAGTCTAATGCTGAGGTGGAGGCCATGAAGAGGCAGTCTAACGGTCTGACAAAGGAGTATGACAGACTCTTGACAAAGCACAACGAACTACAGGTAATACACACACGCACACACACACACAGTCTTGTAGAACTAACCTTGTGGGGACACACAATTCAGTCCCATTAAAAATCCTATTTCTCCTAACCCGTACCCTTAACCTAACCCTTAACCCTAACCTTAACCTAACCTAACCTAACCTTAACCCCAAAACCTTAACTCAAACCCTAGCTCCTATCCCTAACCAAGCCTAATTCTAACCTTAAGCCTAATTCTAACCTTAAACCTAATTCTAACCTTAAGCCTAATTCTAACCTTAAGCCTAATTCTAACCTTAAGCCTAATTCTAACCTTAAGCCTAATTCTAACCTTAAACCTAATTCTAACCTTAAGCCTAATTCTAACCTTAAACCTAATTCTAACCTTAAGCCTAATTCTAACCTTAAGCCTAATTCCTTAAGCCTAATTCTAACCGTAACCCTAAACCTCCTTGTGGGGACCAATAAAATATCCCCAGTTCGTAAAATGTTTGTTCATTTACTATTCTTGTGGGGACTTCTGGTCCACACACACACACACACACACACACACACACACACACACACACACACACACACACACACACACACACACACACACACACACACACACACACACACACACACACACACACACACACACACACACACACACACACACACACACACACGTCAATGCATCATGGTAGGCATATTTGTGATTGGTTTACAAATCATTTGACCCTAATCTACCCGCAAATAACTTTCCACCAGTATTGGTAGGACTGATTTCACCACTTGACTGTCTATTTTTATTGATATTTATTCATTTATACTGTATATTGTTTATGACTATCTGCAACGCAGAATCTTCAGGCTGGAGCTGGAGACAAGAAGGAGCAATAAGGACTAGATCCAAATCGTTGATCCAGATGACAAGTGACAAAGACAGCAGGTAGCCAGCCACAGCTGTTATGACTTCACACGGAGACCAGCTATTCAGCTGAGCAACTCTTCATTCATCTCTGACTTATGTATACTGTACTGTGCATGGGAAAAGGTGCAGTTGTTCAATGTATCCACATTGTATTTGTATTGTAACTAAGATAGGGAGCTAAAATTGTGTCATGTTTGAAGAAGGAACGAGAGGATTTTTTTGCGTCTGTAAACGTATAGTCTTAAATTCCTTCTCTGGAGCTCATGTAATGTCCTTGGTTAATTGTTTTGCCGTTTTAAGTCATAGTATATAGTACATTAGTACTTTAAAGTATAATACTTGTGTCGTATATACTCAAAGTACATTATGCTAATATGCAGAGCTTTCGGCTTATGAAATGCAAAATCCTGTTTTACATCTGTATCCAGTGGGCAAAATGGGTTGAAATAATGTCACAGTTTACAAGCAGAACTGGTTACGTGGAGGGTATACCCTCAGATCAACTGTGAATATGTTTTTGCTGTGTACCATGAAGTGGCATGATCCTCTTGTGTTCAATGATTAAAATACAAACATTTGAACAAATCTGACACTTGAGGCATTATGTACAGTTTAAGGAAAGCACAAACTGAAGAGGTAATGTAGGTGAGATGTGGGAAGACAGGACAGGTAATGTAGATGAGATGTGGGAAGACAGGACAGGTAATGTAGATGAGATGTGGGAAGACAGGACAGGTAATGTAGAAAGACAGGACAGGTATGGTAGATGAGATGTGGGAAGACAGGACAGGTATGGTAGATGAGATGTGGGAAGACAGGACAGGTAATGTAGAAAGACAGGACAGGTATGGTAGATGAGATGTGGGAAGACAGGACAGGTAATGTAGAAAGACAGGACAGGTATGGTAGATGAGATGTGGGAAGACAGGACAGGTAATGTAGAAAGACAGGACAGGTATGGTAGATGAGATGTGGGAAGACAAGACAGGTAATGTAGAAAGACAGGACAGGTATGGTAGATGAGATGTGGGAAGACAGGACAGGTAATGTAGAAAGACAGGACAGGTATGGTAGATGAGATGTGGGAAGACAGGACAGGTAATGTAGAAAGACAGGACAGGTATGGTAGATGAGATGTGGGAAGACAGGACAGGTAATGTAGAAAGACAGGACAGGTATGGTAGATGAGATGTGGGAAGACAGGACAGGTAATGTAGATGAGATGTGGGAAGACAGGACAGGTAATGTAGAAAGACAGGACAGGTATGGTAGATGAGATGTGGGAAGACAGGACAGGTAATGTAGAAAGACAGGACAGGTATGGTAGATGAGATGTGGGAAGACAGGACAGGTAATGTAGAAAGACAGGACAGGTATGGTAGATGAGATGTAGGAAGACAGGACAGGTAATGTAGAAAGACAGGACAGGTATGGTAGATGAGATGTGGGAAGACAGGACAGGTAATGTAGAAAGACAGGACAGGTATGGTAGATGAGATGTGGGAAGACAGGACAGGTAATGTAGAAAGACAGGACAGGTATGATAGATGAGATGTAGGAAGACAGGACAGGTATGGTAGATGAGATGTGGGAAGACATGACAGGTAATGTAGAAAGACAGGACAGGTATGGTAGATGAGATGTGGGAAGACAGGACAGGTATGGTAGATGAGATGTGGGAAGACAGGACAGGTAATGTAGATGAGATGTGGGAAGACAGGACAGGTCATGTAGAAAGACAGGACAGGTATGGTAGATGAGATGTGGGAAGACAGGACAGGTAATGTAGGAAGACAGGACAGGTATGGTAGATGAGATGTGGGAAGACAGGACAGGTATGGTAGATGAGATGTGGGAAGACAGGACAGGTAATGTAGATGAGATGTGGGAAGACAGGACAGGTAATGTAGAAAGACAGGACAGGTATGGTAGATGAGATGTGGGAAGACAGGACAGGTAATGTAGAAAGACAGGACAGGTATGGTAGATGAGATGTAGGAAGACAGGACAGGTAATGTAGAAAGACAGGACAGGTATGGTAGATGAGATGTGGGAAGACAGGACAGGTAATGTAGAAAGACAGGACAGGTATGGTAGATGAGATGTGGGAAGACAGGACAGGTAATGTAGGAAGACAGGACAGGTATGGTAGATGAGATGTGGGAAGACAGGACAGGTAATGTAGAAAGACAGGACAGGTATGGTAGATGAGATGTGGGAAGACAGGACAGGTAATGTAGAAAGACAGGACAGGTATGGTAGATGAGATGTGGGAAGACAGGACAGGTAATGTAGAAAGACAGGACAGGTATGGTAGATGAGATGTGGGAAGACAGGACAGGTATGGTAGATGAGATGTGGGAAGACAGGACAGGTATGGTAGATGAGATGTGGGAAGACAGGACAGGTAATGTAGATGAGATGTGGGAAGACAGGACAGGTAATGTAGAAAGACAGGACAGGTATGGTAGATGAGATGTGGGAAGACAGGACAGGTAATGTAGAAAGACAGGACAGGTATGGTAGATGAGATGTGGGAAGACAGGACAGGTAATGTAGGAAGACAGGACAGGTATGGTAGATGAGATGTGGGAAGACAGGACAGGTAATGTAGAAAGACAGGACAGGTAATGTAGAAAGACAGGACAGGTATGGTAGATGAGATGTGGGAAGACAGGACAGGTAATGTAGGAAGACAGGACAGGTATGGTAGATGAGATGTGGGAAGACAGGACAGGTAATGTAGAAAGACAGGACAGGTAATGTAGGAAGACAGGACAGGTATGGTAGATGAGATGTGGGAAGACAGGACAGGTAATGTAGAAAGACAGGACAGGTAATGTAGGAAGACAGGACAGGTATGGTAGATGAGATGTGGGAAGACAGGACAGGTAATGTAGGAAGACAGGACAGGTAATGTAGGAAGACAGGACAGGTATGGTAGATGAGATGTGGGAAGACAGGACAGGTAATGTAGGAAGACAGGACAGGTATGGTAGATGAGATGTGGGAAGACAGGACAGGTAATGTAGAAAGACAGGACAGGTAATGTAGGAAGACAGGACAGGTATGGTAGATGAGATGTGGGAAGACAGGACAGGTAATGTAGAAAGACAGGACAGGTAATGTAGGAAGACAGGACAGGTATGGTAGATGAGATGTGGGAAGACAGGACAGGTAATGTAGAAAGACAGGACAGGTAATGTAGGAAGACAGGACAGGTATGGTAGATGAGATGTGGGAAGACAGGACAGGTAATGTAGAAAGACAGGACAGGTAATGTAGGAAGACAGGACAGGTATGGTAGATGAGATGTGGGAAGACAGGACAGGTAATGTAGGAAGACAGGACAGGTAATGTAGGAAGACAGGACAGGTATGGTAGATGAGATGTGGGAAGACAGGACAGGTAATGTAGGAAGACAGGACAGGTATGGTAGATGAGATGTGGGAAGACAGGACAGGTAATGTAGAAAGACAGGACAGGTAATGTAGGAAGACAGGACAGGTATGGTAGATGAGATGTGGGAAGACAAGACAGGTAATGTAGGAAGACAGGACAGGTATGGTAGATGAGATGTGGGAAGACAAGACAGGTAATGTAGGAAGAGAGGACAGGTATGGTAGATGAGATGTGGGAAGACAAGACAGGTAATGTAGGAAGACAGGACAGGTATGGTAGATGAGATGTGGGAAGACAAGACAGGTAATGTAGGAAGACAGGACAGGTATGGTAGATGAGATGTGGGAAGACAAGACAGGTAATGTAGGAAGACAGGACAGGTATGGTAGATGAGATGTGGGAAGACAGGACAGGTAATGTAGAAAGACAGGACAGGTAATGTAGGAAGACAGGACAGGTATGGTAGATGAGATGTGGGAAGACAGGACAGGTAATGTAGAAAGACAGGACAGGTAATGTAGGAAGACAGGACAGGTATGGTAGATGAGATGTGGGAAGACAGGACAGGTAATGTAGGAAGACAGGACAGGTATGGTAGATGATATGTGGGAAGACAGGACAGGTAATGTAGGAAGACAGGACAGGTATGGTAGATGAGATGTGGGAAGACAGGACAGGTAATGTAGAAAGACAGGACAGGTAATGTAGGAAGACAGGACAGGTATGGTAGATGAGATGTGGGAAGACAAGACAGGTAATGTAGGAAGACAGGACAGGTATGGTAGATGAGATGTGGGAAGACAAGACAGGTAATGTAGGAAGACAGGACAGGTATGGTAGATGAGATGTGGGAAGACAAGACAGGTAATGTAGGAAGACAGGACAGGTATGGTAGATGAGATGTGGGAAGACAGGACAGGTAATGTAGGAAGACAGGACAGGTATGGTAGATGAGATGTGGGAAGACAAGACAGGTAATGTAGGAAGACAGGACAGGTATGGTAGATGAGATGTGGGAAGACAAGACAGGTAATGTAGGAAGACAGGACAGGTATGGTAGATGAGATGTGGGAAGACAGGACAGGTAATGTAGAAAGACAGGACAGGTATGGTAGATGAGATGTGGGAAGACAGGACAGGTAATGTAGAAAGACAGGACAGGTATGGTAGATGAGATGTAGGAAGACAGGACAGGTAATGTAGAAAGACAGGACAGGTATGGTAGATGAGATGTAGGAAGACAGGACAGGTAATGTAGAAAGACAGGACAGGTATGGTAGATGAGATGTAGGAAGACAGGACAGGTAATGTAGAAAGACAGGACAGGTATGGTAGATGAGATGTGGGAAGACAGGACAGGTATGGTAGATGAGATGTAGGAAGACAGGACAGGTAATGTAGAAAGACAGGACAGGTATGGTAGATGAGATGTAGGAAGACAGGACAGGTAATGTAGAAAGACAGGACAGGTATGGTAGATGAGATGTGGGAAGACAGGACAGGTAATGTAGGAAGACAGGACAGGTATGGTAGATGAGATGTGGGAAGACAGGACAGGTAATGTAGAAAGACAGGACAGGTAATGTAGAAAGACAGGACAGGTATGGTAGATGAGATGTGGGAAGACAGGACAGGTAATGTAGGAAGACAGGACAGGTATGGTAGATGAGATGTGGGAAGACAGGACAGGTAATGTAGAAAGACAGGACAGGTAATGTAGGAAGACAGGACAGGTATGGTAGATGAGATGTGGGAAGACAGGACAGGTAATGTAGAAAGACAGGACAGGTAATGTAGGAAGACAGGACAGGTATGGTAGATGAGATGTGGGAAGACAGGACAGGTATGGTAGATGAGACGTGGGAAGACAGGACAGGTAATGTAGGAAGACAGGACAGGTAATGTAGGAAGACAGGACAGGTAATGTAGGAAGACAGGACAGGTATGGTAGATGAGATGTGGGAAGACAGGACAGGTAATGTAGGAAGACAGGACAGGTATGGTAGATGAGATGTGGGAAGACAGGACAGGTAATGTAGAAAGACAGGACAGGTAATGTAGGAAGACAGGACAGGTATGGTAGATGAGATGTGGGAAGACAGGACAGGTAATGTAGAAAGACAGGACAGGTAATGTAGGAAGACAGGACAGGTATGGTAGATGAGATGTGGGAAGACAGGACAGGTAATGTAGAAAGACAGGACAGGTAATGTAGGAAGACAGGACAGGTATGGTAGATGAGATGTGGGAAGACAGGACAGGTAATGTAGAAAGACAGGACAGGTAATGTAGGAAGACAGGACAGGTATGGTAGATGAGATGTGGGAAGACAGGACAGGTAATGTAGGAAGACAGGACAGGTAATGTAGGAAGACAGGACAGGTATGGTAGATGAGATGTGGGAAGACAGGACAGGTAATGTAGGAAGACAGGACAGGTATGGTAGATGAGATGTGGGAAGACAGGACAGGTAATGTAGAAAGACAGGACAGGTAATGTAGGAAGACAGGACAGGTATGGTAGATGAGATGTGGGAAGACAAGACAGGTAATGTAGGAAGACAGGACAGGTATGGTAGATGAGATGTGGGAAGACAAGACAGGTAATGTAGGAAGACAGGACAGGTATGGTAGATGAGATGTGGGAAGACAAGACAGGTAATGTAGGAAGACAGGACAGGTATGGTAGATGAGATGTGGGAAGACAGGACAGGTAATGTAGAAAGACAGGACAGGTAATGTAGGAAGACAGGACAGGTATGGTAGATGAGATGTGGGAAGACAGGACAGGTAATGTAGAAAGACAGGACAGGTAATGTAGGAAGACAGGACAGGTATGGTAGATGAGATGTGGGAAGACAGGACAGGTAATGTAGGAAGACAGGACAGGTATGGTAGATGATATGTGGGAAGACAGGACAGGTAATGTAGGAAGACAGGACAGGTATGGTAGATGAGATGTGGGAAGACAGGACAGGTAATGTAGGAAGACAGGACAGGTAATGTAGGAAGACAGGACAGGTATGGTAGATGAGATGTGGGAAGACAAGACAGGTAATGTAGGAAGACAGGACAGGTATGGTAGATGAGATGTGGGAAGACAAGACAGGTAATGTAGGAAGACAGGACAGGTATGGTAGATGAGATGTGGGAAGACAAGACAGGTAATGTAGGAAGACAGGACAGGTATGGTAGATGAGATGTGGGAAGACAGGACAGGTAATGTAGGAAGACAGGACAGGTATGGTAGATGAGATGTGGGAAGACAAGACAGGTAATGTAGGAAGACAGGACAGGTATGGTAGATGAGATGTGGGAAGACAAGACAGGTAATGTAGGAAGACAGGACAGGTATGGTAGATGAGATGTGGGAAGACAGGACAGGTAATGTAGAAAGACAGGACAGGTATGGTAGATGAGATGTGGGAAGACAGGACAGGTAATGTAGAAAGACAGGACAGGTATGGTAGATGAGATGTAGGAAGACAGGACAGGTAATGTAGAAAGACAGGACAGGTATGGTAGATGAGATGTAGGAAGACAGGACAGGTAATGTAGAAAGACAGGACAGGTATGGTAGATGAGATGTAGGAAGACAGGACAGGTAATGTAGAAAGACAGGACAGGTATGGTAGATGAGATGTGGGAAGACAGGACAGGTATGGTAGATGAGATGTAGGAAGACAGGACAGGTAATGTAGAAAGACAGGACAGGTATGGTAGATGAGATGTAGGAAGACAGGACAGGTAATGTAGAAAGACAGGACAGGTATGGTAGATGAGATGTGGGAAGACAGGACAGGTATGGTAGATGAGATGTGGGAAGACAGGACAGGTATGGTAGATGAGATGTGGGAAGACAGGACAGGTATGGTAGATGAGATGTAGGAAGACAGGACAGGTAATGTAGAAAGACAGGACAGGTATGGTAGATGAGATGTAGGAAGACAGGACAGGTAATGTAGAAAGACAGGACAGGTAATGTGGGAAGACAGGACAGGTAATGTGGGAAGACAGGACAGGTAATGTGGGAAGACAGGACAGGTAATGTGGGAAGACAGGACAGGTAATGCAGAAAGACAGGACAGGTAATGTAGGAAGACAGGACAGGTAATGTAGAAAGACAGGACAGGTAATGTAGAAAGACAGGACAGGTAATGTAGATGAGATGTGGGAAGACAGGACAGGTAATGTGGGAAGACAGGACAGGTAATGTAGAAAGACAGGACAGGTAATGTAGAAAGACAGGACAGGTAATGTAGAAAGACAGGACAGGTAATGTAGAAAGACAGGACAGGTAATGTAGGAAGACAGGACAGGTAATGTAGAAAGACAGGACAGGTAATGTAGGAAGACAGGACAGGTAATGTAGGAAGACAGGACAGGTAATGTAGGAAGACAGGACAGGTAATGTAGGAAGACAGGACAGGTAATGTAGGAAGAACACTAGTCACTTTTTTGTTTATTTGAAATACCAACTTTTCAAATACTCAAGGTACTCAAATATAGTTTATAAAAAAAACTAAAGGCAATTGTTTATTTTGATATTCAATCACAAATCTCAGAAAACAATGAATTCTTGAAAGTATTTGAATATATGAAAGTTATTTGAAAACAACAAAAAAACATTTTTTTTTTGGCTGACAGATATTTGATGAAGAACCAAAAACTACAACATTTAGATCTAGGTATTTAGCTAGATCTAGGAATTTAGCTAGATCTAGGCATTTAGCTAGATCTAGGCATTTAGCTAGATCTAGGTATTTAGCTAGATCTAGGTATTTAGCTAGATCTAGGCATTTAGCTAGATCTAGGTATTTAGCTAGATCTAGGAATTTAGCTAGATCTAGGAATTTAGCTAGATCTAGGCATTTTTTTATAAGGGACATGGACTCAACTTCTCAACATTAGAGTAGAAACACTTTTTCATTTTCAAAATAACTCTTAAGACATTTTCATAATGAGTGACATAAGGTAATGCAGTAAGACTTGACATCAAGCTCTTATAAACATGTCGTAACTTTGTGATCATTACAACAATAGCAACATGGTTGATACATAGGATAGGACTTTAGAGATAATGGAGTTTATGACACAAATGGAATAAGGAACAGTCACGATTGCTTTTGTGTACAGTAGTTACAAAACCACTCAGCCTATTGCTATGCATTTTAAACGTGATTACCAAAGTATTACGCATCATGCTAATAAAATAATTACAGTGTTGTTACACAGGCTCAATAACAGTTTAATATTACTGAGAAAGCTAACAACAACTGTTACCTTATGGCTATTAAGTGTAAGGGGACTAAATATCCCAAAACTGCCTTCTTGAAATCAATGACAGCCAAATGGTTGGAAAATCATGTTCATTTGTATTCTAAGTAAACTATCCCTTTAACGATAGTACAGTGTGTGTTTTGAAACAAGAACATTGACATGGACAAAGAGGTTTAAATGTGTTTTTTTTTGCTAAGCATCCAACTTTCTGTTTGTAGTTTTTACAAATGGCTTTTAATTTCTCTGCAGTATTTTTAGGTGTCATAATATGAATTGCAACTTTCAACCTTATCAGTGGCATGTTGAAAGAGCCATGCAGTAATTAATTGTCATAACCTATTCATATTTATCTGTACAAAATATTGTTGGTTGGTTGGTTTGAATTTGCTATGTACACCTGTGGTATGTTCAGGAGTATGGACATTTACAGAATGTTCCGATATAAATGTATTGTGTCGATCAAATGTGACTGTCAGATAGATTGGAATAGAATAGGAGATTGAGTTTGCTCTATTCATTCTATTTCTATCTGCAACATGCAGTTCCTGATACAGCCCTGCCTTTAGTTGAAGGCAACCAATCCAATAGTTTATGTTTCAGATACAACCTTCCCGGGGCGGCAGGGTAGCCTAGTGGTTAGAGCATTGGACTAGTAACTGAAAGGTTGCAAGTTCAAATCCCCTGACAAGGTACAAAATCTGTCGTTCTTCCCCTGAACAGGCAGTTAACCCACTGTTCCTAGGCCATCATTGAAAATATGAATTTGTTCTTATCTGACTTGCCTAGTTAAATAAAGGTAAATAAAAATTTAGCTGAAGGCAGCCAATCCAAGCATTTCTGTTCCAGATACAACCCTCCCTTTAGCTGAAGGCAGCCAATCCAATCATTTCTGTTCCAGATACAACCCTCCCTTTAGCTGAAGGCAGCCAATCCAAGCATTTCTGTTCCAGATACAACCCTCCCTTTAGCTGAAGGCAGCCAATCCAAGCATTTCTGTTCCAGATACAACCCTCCCTTTAGCTGAAGGCAGCCAATCCAAGCATTTCTGTTCCAGATACAACCCTCCCTTTAGCTGAAGGCAGCCAATCCAAGCATTTCTGTTCCAGATACAACCCTCCCTTTAGCTGAAGGCAGCCAATCCAAGCATTTCTGTTCCAGATACAACCCTCCCTTTAGCTGAAGGCAGCCAATCCAATCATTTCTGTTCCAGATACAACCCTCCCTTTTGTTGAAGGCAACCAATCCAATAGTTTATGTTCCAGATGCAACCCTCCCTTTAGTTGAAGGCAACCAATCCAATAGTTTATGTTCCAGATACAGCCCTCCCTTTAGTTGAAGGCAGCCAATCCAATAGTTTATGTTCCAGATGCAACCCTCCCTTTAGTTGAAGGCAACCAATCCAATAGTTTATGTTCCAGATGCAACCCTCCCTTTAGTTGAAGGCAACCAATCCAATAGTTTCTGTTCCAGATACAGCCCTCCCTTTAGTTGAAGGCAGCCAAACCAATAGTTTATGTTCCAGATACAACCCTCCCATTAGTCGAAGGCAACCAATCCAATAGTTTTTTGAAAAGTTGTCACTTCCAGAGATCTGTATTCAAATATATTTGTTGAAGTAGTAATTTTGGGGGGGATTTGTATTCAAATAGTCCCCCCCCCCCCGCTAAAAATAGTTACTTTCCGCGAAGCATGTTAGGAACAGCAGTTATCCCAGGTCTACCTTCAGGTAGGTTAATAATACAGTGAGGTATTGGTGTGCTTTCTGGCCAACTCCTATGATCGTTGTGGCAAACAGGTCTGGTTAAGGTATGGACTTAAAATGTCACTTTTGTGCGTGAGGTCATTGCATTTTATCTGGTCATTGTACACCTGAAGTGATCAGTCTATGTACGGAAATAGTGTATGGAACTAATGTATGGAACTAAAGTATGGAACTAATGTATGGAACTAAAGTATGGAACTAATGTATGGAACTAATGTATGGAACTAATGTATGGAACTAATGTATGGAACTAAAGTATGGAACTAAAGTATGGAACTAAGTCACTGATGTGATCTTCCTGTCTGGGTTGGAGCCCCCCCATGGGTTGTGCCGTGGCGGAGATCTTTGTGGGCTATACTCGGACTTGTCTCAGGATGGTAAGTTGGTGGTTGAAGATATCCCTCTAGTGGTGTGGGGGCTGTGCTTTGGCAAAGTGGGTGGGGTTATATCCTTCCTGTTTGGCCCTGTCAGGGGGTGTCATCGGATGGGGCCACAGTGTCTCCTGACCCCTCCCGTCTCAGCCTCCAGTATTTATGCTGCAGTAGTTTATGTGTCGGGGGATAGGGTCAGTTTGTTATATCTGGAGTACTTCTCCTGTCCTATTCGGTGTCCTGTGTGAATTTAAGTACGCTCTCTAATTCTCTCTTTCTTTCTCTCTCTCGGAGGACCTGAGCCCTAGGACCATGCCTCAGGACTACCTGGCATGACTCCTTGCTGTCCCCAGTCCACCTGGCCATGCTGCTGCTCCAGTTTCAACTGTTCTGCCTGTGATTATTATTATTTATTTATTTATGAACATTTGAACATCTTGGCCATGTTCTGTTATAATCTCCACCCGGCACAGCCAGAAGAGGACTGGCCACCCTACATAGCCTGGTTCCTCTCTAGGTTTCTTCCTAGGTTTGGGCCTTTCTAGGGAGTTATTCCAAGCCACCGTGCTTCTACACCTGCATTGCTTGCTGTTTGGGGTTTTTGGCTGGGTTTCTGTACAGCATTTTGAGATATCAGCTGATGTACGAAGGGCTATATAAATACATTTGATTTGATTTTGATTTGATGCATGGAACTAAAGTATGGAACTAATGTATGGAATTAAAGTATGGAACTAATGTATGGAACTAAAGTATGGAACTAATGTATGGAAGTATGGAACTAATGTATGGAACTAAAGTATGGAACTAAAGTATGGAACTAATGTATGGAACTAATGTATGGAACTAAAGTATGGAACTAAAGTATGGAACTAATGTATGGAACTAATGTATGGAACTAAAGTATGGAAGTATGGAACTAATGTATGGAACTAATGTATGGAACTAAAGTATGGAACTAAAGTATGGAACTAATGTATGGAACTAAAGTATGGAACTAATGTATGGAACTAATGTATGGAACTAAAGTATGGAACTAATGTATGGAACTAATGTATGGAAGTATGGAACTAATGTATGGAACTAATGTATGGAACTAAAGTATGGAAGTATGGAACTAATGTATGAAACTAATGTATGGAACTAAAGTATGGAAGTATGGAACTAATGTATGGAACTAAAGTATGGAACTAATGTATGGAACTAATGTATGGAACTAATGTATGGAACTAAAGTATGGAAGTATGGAACTAATGTATGGAACTAATGTATGGAACTAAAGTATGGAACTAATGTATGGAACTAATGTATGGAACTAAAGTATGGAACTAAAGTATGGAACTAATGTATGGAACTAATGTATGGAACTAATGTATGGAACTAAAGTATGGAACTAATGTATGGAACTAACGTATGGAACTAATGTATGGAACTAATGTATGGAACTAATGTATGGAACTAACGTATGGAACTAATGTATGGAACTAATGTATGGAACTAAAGTATGGAACTAATGTATGGAACTAATGTATGGAACTAAAGTATGGAACTAAAGTATGGAACTAAAGTATGGAACTAATGTATGGAACTAAAGTATGGAACTAATGTATGGAACTAACGTATGGAACTAATGTATGGAACTAATGTATGGAACTAATGTATGGAACTAATGTATGGAACTAATGTATGGAACTAATGTATGGAACTAATGTATGGAACTAAAGTATGGAACTAAAGTATGGAACTAATGTATGGAACTAATGTATGGAACTAAAGTATGGAACTAATGTATGGAACTAACGTATGGAACTAATGTATGGAACTAATGTATGGAACTAATGTATGGAACTAATGTATGGAACTAATGTATGGAACTAACGTATGGAACTAATGTATGGAACTAATGTATGGAACTAATGTATGGAACTAAAGTATGGAACTAATGTATGGAACTAATGTATGGAACTAATGTATGGAACTAATGTATGGAACTAACGTATGGAACTAACGTATGGAACTAACGTATGGAACTAACGTATGTGTAACGGCATTCGTCTGTAGAAAGAGAGTCGGACCAAAATGCGGCGTGGTGGTTACTTATGATCTTTAATGAAAAATGATGAACGATATATAAAATAACAAAATATACAAAAAACAACAAACGAAATGCGAAAACCTATACAGCCTATCTGGTGACAACAAACACAGAGACAGGAACAATCACCCACAAAACCCACAGTGAAACCTAGGCTACATAAATATGGTTCCCAATCAGAGACAAGGAGAATCACCTGACTCTGATTGAGAACCGCCTCAGGCAGCCAAGCCTATGCTAGACACCCCTATTCAGCCGCAATCCCAATGCCTACAAAACCCCAATACGAAACACAACAAAATAAACCCATGTCACACCCTGGCCTGACCAAATAAATAACGAAAACACAAAATACTAAGACCAAGGCGTGACAGTATGGAACTAATCTATGGAACTAATGTATGAAATGAATGTATGGAACTAACGTATGGAACTAATCTATGGAACTAATGTATGGAACTAATGTATGGAACTAATGTATGGAACTAATCTATGAAACTAATGTATGGAACTAATCTATGAAACTAATCTATGGAACTAATGTATGGAAGTAACGTATGGAACTAACGTATGGAACTAACATATGGAACTAATGTATGGAACTAATGTATGGAACTAATGTATGGAAGTAATGTATGGAAGTAACGTATGGAACTAATGTATGGAAGTAACGTATGGAAGTAACGTATGGAACTAATGTATGGAAGTAACGTATGGAACTAATCTATGGAACTAATCTATGGAAGCGGAACTGGAACTGTTCTCACAAATTTTTACATTCAATAAACAGAAAATACTAGATAATACTGAGAGTCATGTTGTTCCGATTTTAAACCAAAGCCAAGAAATGAAAACAGGATCAACCTGTAGATCCAATTTAAAATACAGACATAAAACAACCATTTCTACATAAACCATTAACAAACTAAAAACAACATTCCTTTCTACAAAACAAAACTGGTTCCATTTAAGTACAGTGGCTTGCGAAAATATTCACCGCCCCTTGGCATTTTTCCTATTTTGTTGCCTTTCAACCTGGAATTAAAATAGATTTTATGGGGTTTGTAAAATTTGATTTACACAAAATGCCTACCACTTTGAAGATGCAAAATATTTGTTATTGTGAAACAAACAAAAAATAAGACAAAAAAATGAAAACTTTAGCATGCGTAACTATTCACCCCCCAATGTCAATACTTTGTAGAGCCACCTTTCTCAGCAATTACAGCTGCAAGTCTCTTGGGGTATGTCTCTATAAGCTTGGCACATCTAGCCACTGGGATTTTTGCCCATTCTTCAAGGAAAAACTGCTCCAGCTCCTTCAAGTTGGATGGGTTCCGCAGGTGTACAGCAATCTTTAAGTCATACCACAGATTCTCAATTGGATTGAGGTCTGGGCTTTGACTAGGCCATTCCAATACATTTAAAATGTTTCCCCTTAAACCACTTGAGTGTTGCTTTAGCAGTATGCTTAGGGTCATTAGAAGGTGAACCTCCGTCCCAGTCTCAAAGCTCTGGAAGACTGAAACAGGTTTCCCTCAAGAATTTCCCTGTATTTAGCGCCATCCATCTCTCCTTCAATTCTGACCAGTTTCGTCGTCCCTGCTGATGAAAAACATCCCCACAGCATGATGACTCCACCACCATGCTTCACTGTGGGGATGGTGTTCTCGGGGTGATGTGAGGTGTTGGGTTTGCGCCAGACATAGCGTTTTCCTTGATGGCCAAAAAGCTTAATTTTAGTCTCCATATGTTTTTTGGAGTTTCCCACATGCCTTTTGGCAAACACCAAACATGTTTTTTCTTTTTTTTTTTCTTTAAGCAATGGCTTTTTTCTGGCCACTCTTCCGTAAAGCCCAGCTCTGTGGAGTGTACAGCATAAAGTGGTCCTATGGACAGATACTCCAAATCTCTGCTGTGGAGCTTTGCAGCTCCTTCGGGGTTATCTTTGGTCTCTTTGTTGCCTCTCTGATTAATGCCCTCCTTGCCTGGTCAGTGAGTTTTGGTGGGCGGCCCTCTCTTGGCAGGTTCTTTCCATTTTATAATAATGGATTTAATAGTGCTCCGTGGGATGTTCAAAGTTTTATTTATTTTTTATAACCCAACCCTGATCGGTACTTCTCCACAACTTTGTCCCTGACCTGTTTGGAGAGTTCCTTGGTCTTCATGGTGCTGCTTGCTTGGTGATGCCACTTGCTTATTGGTGTTGCAGACTCTGGGGCCTTTCAGAACAGGTGTATATATACTGAGATCATATGACAGATCACGTGACACTTAAATAAAGTTCACCTGTGTGCAATCTAACTAATTATCTGACTTCTGAGGGTAATTGGTTGCACCAGATGTTATTTAGGGAGTTCATAGCAAAGGGGGTGAATACATATGTACGCACCGCTGTTCCATTTTTTTTATTTATTTTTAAGTAACTTATTTTTTAAATTTCACTTCA
>NW_025750606.1:0-18506 GCF_021184085.1 Oncorhynchus gorbuscha | reverse complement strand
TCCCAATGAGGCCAGACTGGATGTGTTGGACTGTCACCCCAATGGGGCCAGACTGGATGTGTTGGACTGTGTCGCGGTTTGAGCAGTGGCTTCTTCCTTGCTGGCGGCCTTTCAGGTTATATCGATATGGGCTCATTCTACTGTGGATATAGATACTTTTGTACCTGTTTCCTTCAGCATCTTCACAAGATCCTTGCTTTGTTCTGGGATTGATTTACACTTTTCGCACCAATGTACATCTCCAAGACATTTACATTTACATTTTAAGTCATTTAGCAGACGCTCTTATCCAGAGCCGACTTACAAATTGGTGCATTCACCTTATGACATCCAGTGGGACAGTCACTTAACAATAGTGCATCTAAAACTTAGGGGGTGTGGGTGAGGGATTACTTAACCTATCCTAGGTATTCCTTAAAGAGGTGGGGTTTCAGGTGTCTCCGGAAGGTGGTGATTGACTCCCGCTGTCCTGGCGTCGTGAGGGAGTTTGTTCCACCATTGGGGGCCAGGGCAGCGAACAGTTTTGACTGGGCTGAGCGGGAGCTGTACTTCCTCAGTGGTAGGGAGCGAGCAGGCCAGAGGTGGATGAACGCAGTGCCCTTGTTTTGGGTGTAGGGCCTGATCAGAGCCTGGAGGTACTGAGGTGCCGTTCCCCTCACAGCTCCGTGGCAAGCACCATGCTCTTGTAGCGGATGCGAGCTTCAACTGGAAGCCAGTGGAGAGAACGGAGGAGCGGGGTGACGTGAGAGAACTTGGAAGGTTGAACACCAGACGGGCTGCGGCGTTCTGGATGAGTTGAAGGGGTTTAATGGCACAGGCAGGCCCAGCCAACAGCGAGTTGCAGTAATCCAGACGGGAGATGACAAGTGCCTGGATTAGGACCTGCGCCGCTTCCTGTGTGAGGCAGGGTCGTACTCTGCGGATGTTGTAGAGCATGAACCTACAGGAACGGGCCACCGCCTTGATGTTAGTTGAGAACGACAGGGTGTTGTCCAGGATCACGCCAAGGTTCTTGGCGCTCTGGGAGGAGGACACAATGGAGTTGTCAACCGTGATGGCGAGATCATGGAACGGGCAGTCCTTCCCCGGGAGGAAGAGCAGCTCCGTCTTGCCGGGTTCAGCTTGAGGTGGTGATCCGTCATCCACACTGATATGTCTGCCAGACATGCAGAGATGCGGTCGCCACCTGGTCATCAGAAGGGGAAAGGAGAAGATTAATTGTGTGTCGTCTGCATAGCAATGATAAGAGAGACCATGTGAGGGTTATGACAGAGCCAAGTGACAAGAGACGGAACCTTCCTGAGCAGTATTATGGCTGCGTGGTCCCATGGTGTTTATACTTGCGGTCTTGGCTGATTTCTTTTAATTTTCCCATGATTTCAAGCAAAGAGGCACTGAGTTTGAAGGTAGGCCTTGAAATACATCCACAGATACACCTCCAATTGACTCAAATTATGTCAATTAGCCTATCAGACGCTTCTAAAGCCATGACATCATTTTCTGGAATTTTCCAAGCTTTTTTTTTTAAAGGCACAGCACACTTCTGACCCACTGAAATTGTGACACAGCGAATTTTAAGTGAAATAATCTGTCTGTATACAATTGTTGGAAAAATGACTTGTGTCATGCAAAAACTATAGTTTGTTAACAAGAAATTTGTGGAGTGGTAATGACTCCAACATAAGTGTATGTAAACTTTCGACTTCAACTGTATATTTACCCAAAAATATATGGGGGATTGGAAATGATGCAGATAATTACATTGATAGAAGCCACAAAACTAAAACCGATCTCCCCTCCCCCCCAAAAATTAAGTGCCAACCCCTCGGGGTTGTGTGATGAGTCAGGCAAAGACAAAGACACCACATTTGGATGGACCCCACTTACCCACTGATGGAATCACCCCTGGAAGACTCTGTGCTAGTCTGTTTCCCATTTCAAACCTCAATGAATCTCATCCTTCAGGAGCAGTCACACACAGAGCGAGCCATGGCCCGGAGATACAGACTGAGTACAAAATAGCACCCTATTCCTATGTAGTGCCCTACTTTTGTTCAGGACCCACAGGGATATGGTGTTGCTTTGGATGCAGCTACAGCCACAGTTCTATGTCAGCTCAGTGGAAAACACTAGAACCACAGAAACAATGTGAGATCTAGTACATTCCAGTTAAATGTAGGAAGGTATGGAGATAGTTGTATCTCTGTGGGAGAAGGTATTCTTTCATGATATGGAATGTAGTCTTATTGTATGGTAGAAGCATAGCAATATAGTGAATATAATCATTATCATCAATAAGTTTGATATTTGATGATGAGTTCCAGACAGACAACTAACCAAATGAGATTGATTGGATTCCACAGATGTGTTGTTCCTCACAGTCTTGTAGGCCGCAGTGATTCACTGTGTTCTAAAGGTGATGTAAGAAATGATATCCATCGGGTTATTTGTTTGACGATGTCACAATGGGAAGTCCGTGACATGTTGAGTGAGGTGGAGCACCATGTTAATCCAGATTATACTCTGGTCTAGAATGTTGTCTGATAGTGTTATCAAGAACCGCTGTTTGTAACTGGGACCAATCATACTTGTGATAAAGAGGAACTTGAAAATACCATGACAGGAAAAACTGTGTGTGCCCCACATGGCACTCTATTCCCTAAATAGTGCACTACTTTAGACCCTATTCCTTATATAGTGCACTACTTTTGACCCTATTCATATATAGTGCACTACTTTTGACCAGTACCCTGTGGTGCCATTTGGGATGCAAATATTATGTTTCTATTACGAATGCCCTCATTAGAAGCCTCACAGAAGTTCAACCACCACAAGCATGGGAATAATACAGTGGTCTGCTCTTCATTTGTCCATTCAGTCAACATCACCCATGTGTCCAAAACCAAAACATGTATGTATTCTTTTTTTTCAAAGACTCAAAATGCTCCTGGCTCGGGACCTATGTTTACCCAGTGGGATCTCAGGACAAAATGAATACATGTTGGAGAGTGGTAAGATATTCAGCACACTCATACTTTACATGACCCCTGGCCCTTTTCTTGTTTGCCACAGCATTGTATAACATCTGAACCTGTACATGCATGGTTTCCATGATCCATGTTTTATTAGCTTGGCCCCTTGACTTCACTTTCACTTTCTTCACAAAGCTAACTCGCATTATGCATTCAATGTCTCCTATATGTCGGACAATGTCTTTCAGTAAGACACTGTGGCCCAAGGTGTGATTTTCCCCTCATACAACTGCCTTTACAATCACAACTCTAAAGGACACAATAATTAGGTCTTGGAAGGTAGCTCTCTCTCCACTGGAAATCAGGTTTGGCTGGGCAGACCAACAGCCACAGCCGTGTGCAACAAATCAAACTGTCTTCTCATGTAAACAGTGGAAATGATTGACTCATTGATGTCCTTTGTGTTCAGAGGGAAATACAAATTGACTGCAGACCGTGAAAGCCAAATTAGGAACCGTTACGAAAGCGGTCCCTTCCAACCTGATTCAAATCAAACCTTTGCAGTCGGCGGCAGCAATAGTTTTACCATGCATTGATACTAAACATGTCTCGTTTTCATTTCATAATTCATGATGTGTTGTGTGTGTGTGTTGTAGGGAGGGGGAGGAAAGCATTGGGAAAAGTAATCGGTCGAGTCCAGTGGTCACCAACCGGTCGATCGTGATCAACTGATCGATCTCCAAGGCATCCCTAGTCGATCACCAAACATTTCTGTAAAACAAAACAACAACAACGGCTTTTGCGTTTCTATATTTTGTATTTGTTTCGCACTGTTGACGGTAGATGCACTTGATTCAGCAGCCCTGGCGCCCGGAATGCAAAGTGTTGCCATTTAAACCAGTTCATGTGTCTGAATATAGAACGCCGTGTCCCCCCGGCAGACCCAGAGAGCAAATCAAGTGCATCTAAAGGCCTACCGCTGGCCAATCAGATAGCTCAGATCACCATGTCTACACAGTTTCCTCAAACCATATACTGTAAAATAAGTATTGATATATAGTATAATACTCTGAGATTTCAAAACTTTTAAAACCATGACTAAAGACTCAATGAATACAGCAAAGAGCTGCTGTTTTATTGCAGAAGTTCATGTTTAAGTTGTTGTTCAGCACTGTCAACATTTTGTTCAACACCTGTATAAGCTTTGTAAGCCACTAGCTTCAATGAATGAGAATGAGTATAGCGAAGTGTTCCGACAAGCTTGCGTTGTTATTATTAGATGGTTGTGTCTTTTTCAATATCACTTTCTGGTCACAGGAGTAACAACATGAGTTTGTGAATGAGGCAGAAATAATGTAGTGTGACTTGAGTTTCGCCATAAGTTGGAAAACTGTGTCCCTTTTTCTCAGCGGAGGGAATGAAAGCAGAGGGACGGTAGGTTGGGTGAGAGACAACCTCAGTGCTGCCCTTCCTTCACCTCAGACTCACCATCAGATGCAGGCTATCATTTCAGTTTAAAAAATATTACGCTCACTTAGCTGTACCTCACAAGTAATACAACAAATGATCAGTGTGATCATATACCTACATTTTTTAAATATAATTTCAAAATGATCTGAGAAGAACAACATCGGCAGGGCAATTCAATAATGATCATGAATGGGCCTAAAGCTTATTGCACAAACCACATTGCTACATAACGGCTTTTATTGGGTTAATGTTGCATAAGCACGTTTAAGTCATGTCTTTTATTTAAATATGTGATGTATTCTTTATATAGTGCACTACTATAGACCTTTCCCTATTTGCAAATAGACCCTATTCCCTATATAGTGCACTACTATAGACCCTATTCCCCTATATAGTGCACTACTTTACACCCTATTCCTTATAGTGCACTACTATAGACCCTATTCCCTATATAGTGCACTACTTTACACCCTATTCCTTATATAGTGCACTACTATAGACCCTATTCCTATATAGTGCACTACTATAGACCCTATTCCTATATAGTGCACTACTATAGACCCTATTCCCTATATAGTGCACTACTTAGACCCTATTCCCTATATATAGTGCACTACTTTACACCCTATTCCTTATATAGTGCACTACTATAGACCCTATTCCCTATATAGTGCACTACTTTAGACCTTATTCCTTATATAGTGCCCTACTTTTGATCTGTGTAAATGGGCCTAAATCTGATGTCCCAATGTTTTGACCAGATCAGTCAAAACATTGGGACATCAGTTCAGATTATATTCAATATTACAGTGCATGTTAAGTCTGTTTTTGATACTACAGTACCATGTATTCTCTGGTCTCGTCCTCCTGACTTTGTCAGGCGATGTTTGCAAAGGCTTCACTTGGAAATAATCACCATGGCAGAGTTTTTTACATCCTTTTTAATTCCAGATGTAACTATTTGTGTTGTTTTAATGTTCAGTCTGTTTTGCATACTTCTATGTGTTTTCTTATTATTACCAACTATAGTCCTTCTGACCAACTCTTACTAACTACTAATACAAACAACAATTACTAACTACTAATACAAACAACTATTACTACAAACTATTACTACCAACTATTACTACCAACTATTACTACCTACAACTACTATCTACTAATACAAACAACTATTACTACAAAGTATTGCTACCAACTATTACTACCAACTATTACTACCTACAACTACTATCTACTATTACGAACTACTATTACTACCAACTATTACTACCTACAACTACTATCTACTAATACAAACAACTATTACTACAAAGTATTACTACCAACTATTACTACCAACTATTACTACCTACAACTACTATCTACTATTACTAACTACTATTACTAACTACTATTACTACCAACTATTACTACCAACTACTATTACAAACTAATATTACTAACTACTATTACTAACTACTATTACTACCAACTATTACTACCAACTATTACTAACTACTATTACTAACTACTATTACTACCAACTATTTTTCTACCAACTATTACCAGCTGGTACATTTAGTCATAATAGCTGTAAAGAAATATCACGCTGTATATTTTAGCCGCCCTGGAGCAACCCACTTATAAATAACAACATTTAAAAACGTCTGTTAGCATTACATAATGACAGAAATGTTTGCCCCCATGTCGTGCCTGGTGCTTAGGAATCATAACAAAAAGAATCCTAAAGAAAATCGTTATTCAAACAGACACATGGTCAGGGGAAGGTAGACTAGTGTGCACACGGCTGTGCTAACACATATCGATTCAGCTTCTACTGGAACGTTCCCCAAATCTCTTAGCTTTCTGAAAGCCAACGTACTCTACAAATACAATCGGCTATCACAAACAATTATGTAAATATAGCAGATTCAGAGTCTTTCCAATTAGTGAATATAAAGCATGTGTATCTGAGGCCCTTTGCCAATATGAAAGTTGTACATTTGTAGACAGGCTTCCAACTTCAAAGCCAACAGGACTGCAGTGCTAAACCTGTGTGTAATGTGAAAATCATGCAAAGATATTCATAGACACAATAATATTCCCTTGGACAGAAATGTTACAACACGGTTTATCTTAACATCTCTGTTTCACTGTGTGCGTGTGGGTATGGGCGTGCGTTTGTGTTGCCCCCCCAATCAAAGCCAAATGTAGATGTGTTTAGTACTCTGTCTAAACACAGCTTTAACACAAGTGTGTCGGTGCCATGAGGACACTTGACGTCGTAAGGGACAGAGCCAGTGTTGCCATGAGGACACTTGACTTCATCAAGGGACAGAGCCAGTGTTGCCATGAGGACACTTGACTTCATCAAGGGACAGAGCCAGTGTTGCCATGAGGACACTTGGCGTCGTAAAGGGACAGAGCCAGTGTTGCCATGAGGACACTTGACTTCATCAAGGGACAGAGCCAGTGTTGCCATGAGGACACTTGACTTCATCAAGGGACAGAGCCAGTGTTGCCATGAGGACACTTGACTTCATCAAGTGACAGAGCCAGTGTTGCCATGAGACACTTTGACGTCGTAAAGGGACAGAGCCAGTGCTGCCATGAGGACACTTGACTCTCATCAAGGGACAGAGCCAGTGTTGCCATGAGGACACTTGACTTCATCAAGGGACAGAGCCAGTGTTGCCATGAGGACACTTGACTTCATCAAGGGACAGAGCCAGTGCTGCCATGAGGACACTTGACTTCATCAAGGACAGAGCCAGTGCTGCCATGAGGACACGGATTCTCGTCAAGGACAGAGCCATGTTGCCATGAGGACACTTGACTTCATCAAGGGACAGAGCCAGTGTTGCCATGAGGACACTTGACTTCATCAGGGACAGAGCCAGTGTTGCCATGAGGACACTTGACTTCATCAAGGACAGAGCCAGTGTTGCCATGAGGACATTTGACTTCATCAAGGGACAGAGCCAGTGTTGCCATGAGGACACTTGACTTCATCAAGGACAGAGCCAGTGTTGCCATGAGGACACTTGACTTCATCAAGGGACAGAGCCAGTGTTGCCATGAGGACACTTGACTTCAAGGGACAGAGCCAGTGCTGCCATGAGTATCCCTGTAAAGCAGCAGATCAGCAGGAAGTTTTAGATGTGTCAATTTTGGATCACAGATGATCCTCTCACTCATCCTCTTCCCCTTCATCCACACACTCCCTCTTCCCTTCATCCACACACTCCTCTTCCCCTTCATCCACACACTCCCTCTTCCCCTTCATCCACACACTCCTCTTCCCTTCATCCACACACTCCTCTTCCCCTTCATCCACACACTCCCTCTTCCCCCTTCATCCACACACTCCCTCTTCCCCTTCATCCACACACTCCCTCTTCCCTTCATCCACACACCTCTTCCCCTTCATCCACACACTCCTCTTCCTTCATCCACACACTCCCTCTTCCCCTTCATCTACACCTCCTCTACCCCTTCATCCACACTCCCTCTTCCCCTTCATCTACACCTCCTCTTCCCCTTCATCCACACACTCCTCTTCCCCTTCATCTACACCTCCTCTACCCCTTCATCCACACACTCCTCTTCCCCTTCATCTACACCTCCTCTTCCCCTTCATCCACACACTCCTTTCTAAACACCAAGCTCAACTGCCAACTCAGCATCTTTATAGAGTTCAGCAGGTGGGGAAAATACCCTGTCAAAATCCATGGCTAAAATCTCAGGGGCTTTGGAGAGCGCCATCCGCCCAGCCCTTAAAAACTCTCCCCCAAATCCCTAGATCACCATGAGAGAGAACATCTGTGGGCATAGAGAGGCTCCAGATGAGAACGGACTGGACCCTCTGTCTGTCTGTCTGTCTGTCTGTCTGTCTGTCTGTCTGTCTGTCTGTCTGTCTGTCTGTCTGTCTGTCTGTCTGTCTGTCTGTCTGTCTGTCTGTCTGTCTGTCTGTCTGGCTGGCTGGCTGGCTAGCTGGCTGGCTGGCTGGCTGGCTGGCTGGCTGGCTGGCTGGCTGTGTGCGTATTTGTGATTGTGTGTGAGCTTGTTTTTTGTGTAATTCATTAGGAAGAGGCAGAGTGAGGCTCTTCACAGGGCAGACTGCTGTAATTCATTAGGAAGAGGCAGAGAGAGGCTGTTCAGGGCAGACTGCTGTAATTCATTATGAAGAGGGAGAGTGAGGCTGTTCACAGGGCAGACTGCTGTAATTCATTAGGAAGAGGCAGAGTGAGGCTGTTCACAGGGCAGACTGCTGTAATTCATTAGGAAGAGGCAGAGAGAGGCTGTTCACAGGGCAGACTGCTGTAATTCATTAGGAAGAGGCAGAGAGGCTGTTCACAGGGCAGACTGCTGTAATTAATTAGGAAGAGGCAGAGTGAGGCTGTTCACAGGGCAGACTGCTGTAATTCATTAGAAGAGGCAGAGTGAGGCTGTTCACAGGGCAGACTGCTGTAATTCATTATGAAGAGGCAGAGTGAGGCACAGGGCAGACTGCTGTAATTCATTAGGAAGAGGCAGAGTGAGGCTCTTCACAGGGCAGACTGCTGTAATTCATTAGGAAGAGGCAGAGTGAGGCTGTTCACAGGGCAGACTGCTGTAATTCATTATGAAGAGGCAGAGTGAGGCTGTTCACAGGGCAGACTGCTGTAATTCATTATGAAGAGGCAGAGAGAGGCTGTTCACAGGGCAGACTGCTGTAATTCATTAGGAAGAGGCAGAGCGAGGCTGTTCACAGGGCAGACTGCTGTAATTCATTAGGAAGAGGCAGAGAGCTGTTCACAGGGCAGACTGCTGTAATTCATTATGAAGAGGCAGAGTGAGGCTGTTCACAGGGCAGACTGCTGTAATTCATTAGGAACTGGCAGAGCGAGGCTGTTCACGGGGCAGACTGCTGTAATTCATTAGGAAGAGGCAGAGAGAGGCTGTTCACAGGGCAGACTGCTGTAATTCATTAGGAAGAGGCAGAGAGAGGCTGTTCTGGGGCAGACTGCTGTAATTCATTATGAAGAGGCAGAGTGAGGCTGTTCACAGGGCAGACTGCTGTAATTCATTATGGCAGAGCGAGGCTGTTCACAGGGCAGACTGCTGTAATTCATTAGGAAGAGGCAGAGAGTGAGGCTGTTCACAGGGCAGACTGCTGTAATTCATTAGGAAGAGGCAGAGAGAGGCTGTTCACAGGGCAGACTGCTGTAATTCATTATGAAGAGGCAGAGAGAGGCTGTTCACAGGGCAGACTGCTGTAATTAATTAGGAAGGGGCAGAGCGAGGCTGTTCACAGGGCAGACTGCTGTAATTCATTATGAAGAGGCAGAGTGAGGCTGTTCACAGGGCAGACTGCTGTAATTCATTATGAAGAGGCAGAGTGAGGCTCTTCACAGGGCAGACTGCTGTAATTCATTAGGAAGAGGCAGAGTGAGGCTGTTCACAGGGCAGACTGCTGTAATTCATTAGGAAGAGGCAGAGTGAGGCTGTTCACAGGGCAGACTGCTGTAATTCATTATGAAGAGGCAGAGTGAGGCTGTTCACAGGGCAGACTGCTGTAATTCATTATGAAGAGGCAGAGAGGCTGTTCACAGGGCAGACTGCTGTAATTCATTAGGAAGAGGCAGAGAGAGGCTGTTCACAGGGCAGACTGCTGTAATTCATTATGAACTGGCAGAGTGAGGCTGTTCACAGGGCAGACTGCTGTAATTCATTAGGAACTGGCAGAGCGAGGCTGTTCACAGGGCAGACTGCTGTAATTCATTAGGAAGAGGCAGAGAGAGGCTGTTCACAGGGCAGACTGCTGTAATTCATTAGGAAGAGGCAGAGCGAGGCTGTTCACAGGGCAGACTGCTGTAATTCATTAGGAAGAGGCAGAGTGAGGCTGTTCACAGGGCAGACTGCTGTAATTCATTATGAAGAGGCAGAGTGAGGCTGTTCACAGGGCAGACTGCTGTAATTCATTAGAACTGGCAGAGAGGCTGTTCACAGGGCAGACTGCTGTAATTCATTAGGAAGAGGCAGAGAGGCTGTTCACGGGGCAGACTGCTGTAATAATTAGGAAGAGGCAGAGAGAGGCTGTTCACGGGGCAGACTGCTGTAATAATTAGGAAGAGGCAGAGAGGCTGTTCACAGGGCAGACTGCTGTAATAATTAGGAAGAGGCAGAGAGGAGGCTGTTCACAGGGCAGACTGCTGTAATTCATTAGAAGAGGCAGAGAGAGGCTGTTCACAGGGCAGACTGCTGTAATTCATTATGAAGAGGGCAGAGTGAGGCTGTTCACAGGGCAGACTGCTGTAATTCATTAGGAACTGGCAGAGCGAGGCTGTTCACAGGGCAGACTGCTGTAATTCATTAGGAAGAGGCAGAGAGAGGCTGTTCACAGGGCAGACTGCTGTAATTCATTAGGAAGAGGCAGAGAGAGGCTGTTCACAGGGCAGACTGCTGTAATTCATTAGGAAGAGGCAGAGAGGGCTGTTCACAGGGCAGACTGCTGTAATTCATTATGAAGAGGCAGAGCGAGGCTGTTCACAGGGCAGACTGCTGTAATTCATTAGGAACTGGCAGAGAGCGAGGCTGTTCACAGGGCAGACTGCTGTAATTCATTAGGAAGAGGCAGAGAGAGGCTGTTCACAGGGCAGACTGCTGTAATTCATTAGGAAGAGGCAGAGCGAGGCTGTTCACAGGGCAGACTGCTGTAATTCATTAGGAAGAGGCAGAGAGAGGCTGTTCACAGGGCAGACTGCTGTAATTCATTATGAAGAGGCAGAGTGAGGCTGTTCACAGGGCAGACTGCTGTAATTCATTAGGAACTGGCAGAGCGAGGCTGTTCACAGGGCAGACTGCTGTAATTCATTAGGAAGAGGCAGAGAGAGGCTGTTCACAGGGCAGACTGCTGTAATTCATTAGGAAGAGGCAGAGCGAGTCTGTTTGTAATTGGGATCACATGTGTGAAGGATGAGAAGGTTTGCTCCCTGCCATGAATTCCTCATTCTCCACCGACTAATCAATAGAACAATCACCTTGCAGCGAATTCCAGTGTGTGTCAATATCTGATTAGATCAAGATGCACTGACACGCCTAGTGGATATGTTTTGATTTGTTTTGGCAGTGTGGAATTGGCAGTATGCAGTGGTCTTCTGGTCTGATATTATTAGTGGAGGAATAGCATTCCATTAACTGTTGTTTTTTTGTGTATGTGAAGTTACAGACAGAAAGACAGACACACACACACACAGACACACACACACACACACACACACACACACACACACACACACACACACACACACACACACACACACACACACACACACACACACACACACACACACACACACACAGACACACACACACAGACACACACACACACACACACACACACACACACAGACACACAGACACACACACACACACACACACACACAGACACACACACACACACACACAGACACACACACACACACACACACACACACACACACACACACACACACACACACACACACACACACACACACACACACACAGACACACACACACACACACACACACACACACACAGACACACAGACACACACACACACACACACACACGCACAGACACACACACACACACGCACACACACACACACACACACGCACACACACACACACACAGACACACACGACACACACACACACACACACACACACACACACACACACGCACACACACACACACACACACACACACAGACACACAGACACACACACACACACACACACACAGACACACACACACACACACACACACACACACACACACACACACACACACACACACACACACACACACACACACACACACACACACACACAGACCCTACACATCTACAAATTCAGTATTGAGTGAGAGTTTGACAGGATGCCTTCCATCTGTTTCTGGGTCTGTGATGATAGGCTGAACAAGGGGTTAAATCTGTTCCTAAAGGTCTGTGAGATAGGCTGAATAAGGGTTAGATCTGTTCCTAAAGGTCTGTGATGATAGGCTGAATCAGGGTTCCAACGCTGGTCCCAAGCTGACTCCACACTCCAAGACTGCTTCCATCACGTGGACTGGGATATGTTTTCGTATTGCGTCCGATAACAATATTGACGAATACGCTGATTCGGTGTGCGAGTTCATTAGAACGTGCGTTGAAGTAGTCGTTCCCATAGCAACGAATAAAACATTCCCTAACCAGAAACCGTGGATTGATGGCAGCATTCGCGTGAAACTGAAAAGCGCGAACCACTGCTTTTAATCAGGGCAAGGTGACTGGTAACATGACCGAATACAAACAGCTATTCCCTCCGCAAGGCTATCAAACACGTTAAGCGTCCCTTACAGAGACAAAGTAGAATCTCAATTCAACGGCTCAGACACAAGAGGTATGTGGCAGGGTCTACAGTCAATCACGGACTACAAGAAGAAATCCAGCCCAGTCACGGACCAGGATGTCTTGCTCCCAGGCAGACTAAATAACTTTTTTGCCCGCTTTGAGGACAATACAGTGCCACTGACATGGCCTGCAACGAAAACATGTGGTTTCTCCTTCACTGCAGTCGAGGTGAGAGGTGGTCCTTCTGTAGCTCAGTTGGTAGAGCATGGCGCTTGTAACGCCAGGGTAGTGGGTTCGATCTCCGGGACCACCCATACGTAGAATGTATGCACACATGACTGTAAGTCGCTTTGGATAAAAGCGTCTGCTAAATGGCATATCTTATCTATCTTATCTTACATTTAAACGTGTTAACCCTCGCAAGGCTGCAGGCCCAGACGGCATCCCCAGCCGCGCCCTCAGAGCATGCGCAGACCAGCTGGACGTTTGTTTACGGACATATTCAATCAATCCCTATACCAGTCTGCTGTTCCCACATGCTTCAAGAGAGGCCACCATTGTTCCTGTTCCCAAGAAAGCTAAGGTAACTGAGTTAAACGACTACCGCCCCGTAGCACTCACTTTCGTCATCATGAAGTGCTTTGAGAGACTAGTCAAGGACCATATCACCTCCACCCTACCTGACACCCTAGACCCACTCCAATTTGCTTACCGCCCAAATAGGTCCACAGACGATGCAATCTCAACCACACTGCACACTGCCCTAACCCATCTAGACAAGTGGAATACCTATGTGAGAATGCTGTTCATCGACTACAGCTCGGCATTCAACACAATAGTACCCTCCAAGCTCGTCATCAAGCTCGAGACCCTGGGTCTCGACCCCGCCCCTGTGCAACTGGGTACTGGACTTCCTGACGGGCCGCCCCCAGGTGGTGAGGGTAGGCAACAACATCTCCTCCCCGCTGATCCTCAACACTGGGGCCCCACAAGGGTGCGTTCTGAGCCCCTCTCCTGTACTCCCTGTTCACCCACGACTGCATGGCCACGCACGCCTCCAACTCAATCATCAAGTTTGCGGATTACACAACAGTGGTAGGCTTGATTACCAACAACGATGAGACGGCCTACAGGGAGGAGGTGAGGGCCCTCGGAGTGTGGTGTCAGGAAAATAACCTCACACTCAACGTCAACAAAACTAAGGAGATGATTGTGGACTTCAGGAAACAGCAGAGGGAACACCCCCCTATCGATTGAACAGTAGTGGAGAGGGTAGTAAGTTTTAAGTTCCTCAGCATACACATCACAGACAAACTGAATTGGTCCACTCACACAGACAGCATCGTGAAGAAGGCGCAGCAGCGCCTCTTCAACCTCAGGACGCTGAAGAAATTCGGCTTGTCACCAAAAGCACTCACAAACTTCTACAGATGCACAATCGAGCAGCATCCTGGCGGGCTGTGTCACCGCCTGGTATGGCAGCAACTGCTCCGCCCTCAACCGTAAGGCTCTCCAGAGGGTAGTGAGGTCTGCACAACGCATCACCGGGTGCAAATTACCTGCCCTCCAGGACACCTACACCACCCGATGTTACAGGAAGGCCATAAAGATCATCAAGGACAACAACCACCCGAGCCACTGCCTGTTCACCCCGCTATCATCCAGAAGGCGCATCAAAGCTGGGACCGAGAGACTGAAAAACAGCTTCTACCTCAAGGCCATCAGACTGTTAAACAGCAACCACTAACATTGAATGGCTGCTGCCAACACACTGACACTGACACTGACTCAACTCCAGCCACTTTAATAATGGGAATTGATGGGAAATTATGTAAATATATCACTAGCCACTTTAAACAATGCTACCTTATATAATGTTACTTACCCTACATTATTCATCTCATATGCATACGTATATACTGTATTCTACATCATCGACTGCATCCTTATGTAATACATGTATCACTAGCCACTTTAACTATGCCACTTTGTTTACTTACTCATCTCATATGTATATACTGTACTCGATACCATCTACTGTATCTTGCCTATGCTGCTCTGTACCATCACTCATTCATATATCCTTATGTACATATTATTTATCCCCTTACACTGTGTATAAGACAGTAGTTTTGGAATTGTTAGTTAGATTACTTGTTGGTTATTACTGCATTGTCGGAACTAGAAGCACAAGCATTTAAGCTACACTCGCATTAACATCTGCTAACCATGTGTATGTGACAAATAAAATTTGATTTGATTTGAAATATGTTCTTAAAGGTCGGTGATGATAGCCTGAATCAGGGTTAGATCTGTTCCTAAAGGTTGAGATCTGTTCTGTTCTAAAGGTCGGTGATGATAGGCTGAATAAGGGGTTAGATCTGTTCCTAAAGGTCGGTGATGATAGGCTGAATAAGGGGTTAGATCTGTTCCTAAAGGTCGGTGATGATAGGCTGAATAAGGGGTTAGATCTGTTCCTAAAGGTCGGTGATGATAGGCTGAATAAGGGGTTAGATCTGTTCCTAAAGGTCGGTGATGATAGGCTGAATAAGGGGTTAGATCTGTTCCTAAAGGTCGGTGATGATAGGCTGAATAAGGGGTTAGATCTGTTCCTAAAGGTCGGTGTGATAGGCTGAATAAGGGGTTAGATCTGTTCCTAAAGGTCGGTGATGATAGGCTGAATAAGGGGTTAGATCTGGTGATGATAGGCTGAATAAGGGGTTAGATCTGTTCCTAAAGGTCGTGATGATAGGCTGAATCAGGGGTTTTCTGTTCCTAAAGGTCGTCTATAGGGGTGATGATAGGCTGAATAAGGGGTTAGATCTGTTCCTAAAGGTCGTGATGGTAGGCTGAATCAGGGGTTAAATCTTAAACTCCTTTGCTAACAAAGGATTGGGTGTATATGTAGATCCCTTTCCTGCAGTCAAATGACCTCGTGTTCTCATGGGTGAAATGTTATTATTATTATTTATCATAGTTTCATAATGAATATATATATATATATATTTATGTAAACGTTGAAAACCTGTGTTTCTATGTCAAAAGGTTTTGTTATATTTCAGTCTTCTGTGTTGTATATAATGTGTAATATTGGGATAGAAACTCAAAATGGAATACATTTCAACTCTATATCTGACATGGTACAGGTGTCTTCTCTATTTAAGCCCATAACCATGTGTGTGAGGTGTAGACTTTTGTTTCAAAGTAGATCTGTTTAAGTCTACCACACTCTGTGTGACCCTGATTTATACCACTGCAGTAAAAGGTTAAACAGGTTGTTGCCAAGTAGCCAAGGCAAGCAAGAATTTGTGGCCACCTCAGCAAACATCATGACTAGGCAGATTTGCCATTGACTTCTGGGTTAAGATTACATTGGAAATATTTGTACAAAAGGCCGCTATCACAGTGAATTTCCTCTTACATGTTTGCAGTCACGCAAAAAGGTGAAGCTGGGGAAAAGCCAAAGAAAAGGAAGATGGCTGACAGACAGACAGACAGACAGACAGACAGACAGACAGACAGACAGACAGACAGACAGACAGACAGACAGACAGACAGACAGACAGACAGACAGACAGACAGACAGACAGACAGACAGACAGACAGACAGACAGACAGACAGACAGACAGACAGACAGACAGACAGACAGACAGACAGACAGACACTTACAGGCAGACAAAATCAGTCAGACAGAGAGACAGACATGAAATGACTGCAATGAACTGGCAATATTATCAGAAAAAGACTGATGATTGATTTTACATTTGCATCTATAGATTGATCTAACTAAGATTCCTCCTCAGATTGTTTCTCCTATCTCAGAAAGGGTGGGTCATTGGTTTCACTACAACTCAGTGGGTAAGCTCCCTTCTTGATTGGTCAATAGTAATAATCTATTATCTAATCAATTCTTAAAATGAGCTGTTTCGTTGACTCAAAGTGCTGTTGGATCCGGTTGTTGTACTGTCTAACTGCCTAAAAACGTTGATGGATATAATCTGATTTGTAGAAAATACAATTATGTTCTACGAATCGCTTATCTGCAATTTAGGAACCAACCACCTACCGAGAAATCATAGCAGGCAATGATGACAAGAAAAGAAAAGAAACGCTTCGCTGGCCAATGAATCACTACCCAGTCATGACGTTTGTTCAGTGGCACTCTGTAGGCTACACTTCCCACTGAGCACAGACGTCAGTTCAACATCTAGTTTAGATTTACATTTGTTTGAGTTGACAACTAACGTGAATTCAATGCGAAATCAACCAAAAATGTCAGTCTGTCATTGGATTTAGGTAAACATTTTCATAACTCCAACAAAATAAAGCGTATTCCCTTAGATTGATGACTTCTTGCAAATCCAATCAGTTTGATTTGACCTCATAATTCTTGTTTAAAAAAAAACATGGAAACAACTTTGATTCAGCCATTTTTTTCATTTGGGTTTGTTGCTAGGTCACTGATTTGAAAGGATGGATCTAAAATGGAGACAGGACTGACAGGACTGGACAGGACTGGACAGGACTGGACAGGACTGGACAGGACTGTATGCTGTGCTCTGACCTGACTGCTTTCCTCCAGTCCACTGACAGTGATAGATAAGAAAAACAAAGGGGTGGGAGGGAGGTAGAGAATCCAAGAGGAAATGAATATGTCACAGTAACACATGGGCTCTCACAGACCTCCTTGTGTGTTTTACATTCTAGACACTTTTCCCCCCGTTACTCCTTCCTTTCCTCCCTCTCTTCCTCGCTTCATGTCGATTGAAATATGCAAGCATAATAGTCTGGGAAATAGGATCAAGAGGTTTATGGGCTGGTCTGTTCACAAATTACGGGGAGAATGAGACAGAGAGTGAGAGAGAGAGTGAGAGAGAGTGAGAGTGAGAGAGAGAGAGAGAGAGAGAGTGAGAGAGAGAGAGTGAGAGAGAGTGAGAGAGAGTGAGAGAGAGTGTGAGAGAGTGAGAGGGAGAGAGAGAGAGAGTGAGAGAGAGAGACAGAGAGAGAGATAGATAGAGGAGAGAGAGAGAGAGAGAGAGAGAGAGAGAGAGAGAGAGAGAGAGAGAGAGAGAGAGAGAGAGAGAGAGAGAGAGAGATTGGCTACAGTAACGAGGCTTCAGGAGACTAACAGAGATAGATATAATTGGAGCCGTAGAGTGGAACTGGGAAGACAGACAGACAGACAGACAGACAGACAGACAGACAGACAGACAGACAGACAGACAGACAGACAGACAGACAGACAGACAGACAGACAGACAGACAGACAGACAGACAGACAGACAGACAGACAGACAGACAGACAGACAGACAGACAGACAGACAGACAGACAGACAGACAGACATACATACGTAGTTTGTCGGCAAGAGAAAGCCCACAGTAGGTTGGAAAAGAGAACTTGAGATCCATAGTTAGAGGAGCAGTGAGTGCCCTGGAATGAAGAAACATCCTGTTTCCTGGGGTTTTCCTAAGGTTCCACACACACAGCAGGCCACCCCTAACCCTGTATCCTATCTCTGTACTCTTTCCATTGTAGGGTGCAATTGTCCGACCAGCTGTTTATAAACTGTGACACCTATCATCCTTCATCCAAACATAGTAAAGATGGTAAACAGTGCTGATGAGTCTCTCTCTCTCTCTCTACCTCCCTCATTCCTCTTTCTCTCTCTCTCTCTCTCTCTCTCTCTCTCTCTCTCTCCTCTCTCATTTCTCTCTCT
>NW_025750605.1:12500-18507 GCF_021184085.1 Oncorhynchus gorbuscha | reverse complement strand
TATCAAATCAAATCAAAAATCAAATCAAATCAAATCAAATCAAATTTATTTATATAGCCCTTCATACATCAGCTGATATCTCAAAGTGCTGTACAGAAACCCAGCCTAAAACCCAAACAGCAAACAATGCAGGTGTAAAAGCACGGTGGCTAGGAAAAACTCCCTAGAAAGGCCAAAACCTAGGAAGAAACCTAGAGAGGAACCGACTGTAATAAATTCCAGTCCTCTTTCTGGCTGTGCGGTAGAGATTATAACAGAACATGACCAAGATGTTCAAATGTTCATAAATGACCAGCATGCAAATAATAAGGCAGAACAGTTGAAACTGGAGCAGCAGCACAGTCAGATGGACTGGGGACAGCAAGGAGCCATCATGTCAGGTAGTCCTGGGGCACGGTCCTAGGGCTCAGGTCCTCCGAGAGAGAGAAAGAAAGAGAGAATTAGAGAGCATATGTGGGGTGGCCAGTCCTCTTCTGGCTGTGCCAGGTGGAGATTATAACAGAACGTGGCCAAGATGTTCAAATGTTCATAAATGACCAGCATGGTTGAATAATAGTAAGGCAGAACAGTTGAAACTGGAGCAGGAGCATGGCCAGGTGGACTGGGGACAGCAAGGAGTCCTCATGTCAGGTAGTCCTGGGACATGGTCCTAGGGCCAGGCCAGTTGAAACTGGAGCAGCAGCATGGCCAGGTGGACTGGGGACAGCAAGGAGTCATCATGTCAGGTAGTCCTGGGGCATGGTTCTAGGGCTCAGGTCCTCCGAGAGAGAAAAGAAAGAGAGAAGGAGAGAATTAGAGAACGCACACTTAGATTTACACAGGACACCGAATAGGACAGGAGAAGTACTCCAGATAAACAAACTGACCCTAGCCCCGACACATAAACTACTGCAGCATAAATACTGGAGGCTGAGACAGGAGGGGTCAGGAGACACTGTGGCCCCATCCGGGAGGACTTTAGGACAGGGCCAAACAGGAAGGATATAACCCCACCCACTTTGCCAAAGCACAGCCCCACACCACTAGAGGGAAATCTTCAACCACCAACTTACCATCCCTGAGACAAGGCCGAGTATAGCCCACAAAGATCTCCGACACGGTACAAACCCAGGGGTGGGGGGGAACCCAGACAGGCCGACCACAACAGTGAATCAACCCCACCCAGGTGACGTATCCCCCCAGGGACGGCACGAGAGAGCCCCAGCAAGCCAGTGACTCAGCCCCGTAACAGGGAGTTAGAGGCAGAGAATCCCAGTGGAAAAAGGGGAACCCGACCAGGCAGAGACAGCAAGGCGGTTCGTTGCTCCAGAGCCTTCCGTTCACCTTCCCACTCCTGGGCCAGACTACACTCCAATCATATGACCCACTAAGAGATGAGTCTTCAGTAAAGACTTAAAGGTTGAGACCGAGTTTGCGTCTCTGACATGGGTAGGCAGACCGTTCCATAAAAATGGAGCTCTATAGGAGAAAGCCCTGCCTCCAGCTGTTTGCTTAGAAATTCTAGGGACAATTAGGAGGCCTGCGTCTTGAAGACCAGCCAACCCTGGTATACAACATGAAGACCAGCCAACCCTGGTATACAACATGAAGACCAGCCAACCCTGGTATACAACATGAAGACCAGCCAACCCTGGTATACAACATGAAGACCAGCCAACCCTGGTATACAACATGAAGACCAGCCAACCCTGGTATACAAAGTTCAGTGGTACGTAAGGGTTTTGCAGTTTAAAATACATCTCAAAGTGCCATGGTAAAGAGTGTCAATTGATCTCAAACACTGAGCAGAAGCATTCATATATAAATATCTCCATAGTCTAGTAAAGGCATAAAATGTAGCTGATACTAGATCCTTCTGGCTTCAAAAGAAAAACAGGCCTTATTCTAAAATAAAATCCCAATTTCAGCTTCAGTTTTTTTGTATGTTGTTGAATATGCAATTTAAAGAGGCCGTCATCAATTAAAATTCCAATATATTTATATTGAGGTTACAACCTCAATCTCCTTCCTCTGTATTTTATACCATCTACTGCATCTTGTCTCTCGGCCACCTCATCCTCCTCTCATCCCTCACCCTCCTCTCATCCCTCTCTCCCTTCTCCCATCCCCCCATGTCCCCTCCTCATCCTCCTCTCATCCCTCACCCTCCTCTCATCCCCCTCTCCCTTCTCCCATCCCCACCATCTACACCCCTCATCCTCCTATCATCCCTCATCCTCCTCTCATCCCCCTCTCCCTTCTCCCATCCCCCTGTCCCTCCTCATCCTCCTCTCATCCCTCATCCTCACATCCCCCCTCCTCATCCCTCTCCCTCTCCCATCCCCTGTCCCTCCTCATCCTCCTCTCATCCCTCATCCTCCTCTCATCCCTCACCTCCTCTCATCCCCTCTCCCTTCTCCCATCCCCACCATCTACACCCCTCATCCTCCTCACATCCCTCAACCTCCTCACATCCCTCTCAGTATGTACTGTATTATATACCATCTACTCTATCTTGTCTCTCGGCCATCGTCATCCATATATTTATATGTACATATTCTCATTCACCTCTTTTAGATTCATTGTATTAGGTAGTTGTCGGGGAATTGTTAGATTACTTGTTAGATATTACTGCACTGTCGTAACTAGAAGCACAAGCATTTCACTACACTCGCATTAACATCTGCTAACCTTGTGTATGTGACCAATAAAATCTGATTTGAGGTGGTATGATTATAAATGTTTGACTCCCTGCTAGTATCACCTCTCGCTCTCTCTCTGTCTCTCTCTCTCTCAATTCAATTCAATTTCAATTCAAAGGCTTTATGGCATGGGAAACATGTGTTAACATTGCCAAAGCAAGTGAGGTAGACAACATATAAAGTGAAATAAACGCTCTCTCTCTGTCCTCACCTCTCCCTCCTCTCTCTCTCTGTCCTCACCTCTCTCTCTCTCTCTCTATCTCTCTTCACCTCTCTCTCTCTCCGTCTTCGCCTCTCTCCTCCCCCTCACCTCTCTCTCTCTTTCTCTCTCTGTCCTCACCTCTCCCTCCTCTCTCTCTCTGTCCTCACCTCTCTCTCTCTCTCTCTCTCTCTCTCTCTGTCTTCGCCTCTCTCCTCCCCTCACCTCTCTCTTTCTCTCTCTGTCCTCACCTCTCTGTCCTCATCTCTCTCTCTCTCTCTCTCTCTCTCTCTCTCTCTCTCTCTCTCTCTCTCTCTCTCTCTCTCTCTCTCTCTCTCTCTCTCTCTCACCTCTCTCTCTCTGTCTTCGCCTCTCTCCTCCCCCCTCACCTTTCTCTCCTTTCTCTCTCTGTCCTCACCTTTCTCTCTCTCTATCTCTCTGTCCTCACCTCTCTCTCTCATCTCTCTCTGTCCTCACCTCTCTCTATCTCTCTGTCCTCACCTCTCTCTCTCTCTCTCTCTCTCTCTCTCTCTATCTCATCACCTCTCTCTCTCTCTCTCTCTCTCTCTCTCTCTCTCTCTCTCTCTCCTCTCTCTCTCTCTCTCTCTCTCTCTCTCTCTCTCTCTCTCTCTCTCTCTCTCTCTCTCTCCCCAACTCTCCCCTTCATCTCTCTCCTCTCTTCTCTTCTCCTATTGAGTGAAATGATATATTAAGTTATGATGTAGAAATGTTTTAAAGTGTCTTCCTAGAATTCATCTGAAGGAATCTTAGACTTTACGAGCACAGGGTGTCCCCTTTGATTGGCATGTTAGAGAAAGAGGTAAATATAGAAGGGGGAGAGAGAGGGAGGGTGGTGAGATGGAGATGGAGAGAAGGGGAGGGTGGTGAGATGGAGATGGAGAGAAGGGGAGGGTGGTGAGATGGAGATGGAGATGGAGAGAAGGGGAGGGTGGCGAGATGGAGATGGAGATGGAGAGAAGGGGAGGGTGGCGAGATGGAGATGGAGATGGAGAGAAGGGGAGGGTGGCGAGATGGAGATGGAGAGAAGGGGAGGGTGGCGAGATGGAGATGGAGAGGAGAGGGTGGTGAGATGGAGATGGAGATGGAGAGAAGGGGAGGGTGGTGAGATGGAGATGGAGAGAAGGGGAGGGTGGCGAGATGGAGATGGAGATGGAGAGAAGGGGAGGAGTGGCGATGGAGATGGTGAGAAAGGGGAGGGTGGCGAGATGGAGATGGAGAGAAGGAGAGGGTGGTGAGATGGAGATGGAGAGAAGGGGAGGGTGGTGAGATGGAGATGGAGAGGAAAGGGGAGGGTGGGTGAATGGAGATGGAGAGAAGGGGAGGGTGGTGAGATGGAGATGGAGAGAAGGGGAGGGTGGCAAGATGGGAGATGAAGGGGAAGGTGGCGGGATGGAGATGAAGGGGAGGGTGGCGAGATGGAGATGGAGAGAAGGGGAGGGTGGCGAGATGGAGATGAAGGGGAGGGGTGGCGAGATGGAGATGGAGAGAAGGGGAGGGTGGTGAGATGGAGATGGAGAGAAGGGAGGGTGGCGAGATGGAAATGGTGAGAGGGGGAAGGTGAGAGACAAGGTGAGAGACAAGGTGAGAGACAAGGTGAGAGACAAGGTGAGAGACAGAGGGAGAACAGAATAATAGAATACCTCATGGTGAGCTGTAGACCCTTTTATCTACCAAGAGAGTAGACCCACCTTGAAGAGGGGACAGCATGCCCCCATCCACACTGACAGGGCTGTAGTGGAGTGGGTCCAGTTCCCCCCCATCCACACTGACAGGGTCCAGTTCCCCCCCATCCACACTGACAGGGTCCAGTTCCCCCCCATCCACACTGACAGGGCTGTAGTGGAGGGTCCAGTTCCTCTCCATCCACACTGACAGGGTCCAGTTCCCCCCATCCACACTGACAGGGCTGTAGTGGAGGGTCCCGTTTCCCCATCCACACACTGACAGGGCTGTAGTGGAGGGTCCAGTTCCTCTCCATCCACACTGACAGGGCTGTAGTGGAGGGTCCAGTTCCTCTCCATCCACACTGACAGGGTCCAGTTCCCCATCCACACTGACAGGGCTGTAGTGGAGGGGTCCAGTTTCTCCCCATCCACACTGACAGGGCTGTAGTGGAGGGTCCAGTCCCCATCCACACTGACAGGGCTGTAGTGGAGGGTCCAGTTCCCCATCCACACTGACAGGGCTGTAGTGGAGGGTCCAGTTTCCCCATCCACACTGACAGGGCTGTAGTGGAGGGTCCAGTCCCCCTCATCAACACTGACAGGGCTGTAGTGGAGGGTCCAGTTCCCCCCATCCACATCACTAAGGTCTTAACATGGTCCAATACAGTCGTGATGAAGACCAGGCAGTGCCTCCAGGGTGGAAAGGTAGGCCTACTCTGTCTGGTTTAGAAGGTAGGCCTACTCTGTCTGGTTTAGAAAAGGTAGGCCTACTCTGTCTGGTTTAGAAAGGTAGGCCTACTCTGTCTGGTTTTAGAAAGGTAGGCCCACTCTGTCTGGTTTAGAAGGTAGGCCTACTCTGTCTGGTTTAGAAAGGTAGGACTACTCTGTCTGGTTTAGAAAGGTAGGCCTACTCTGTCTGGTTTAGAAAGGTAGGCCTACTCTGTCTGGTTTAGAAAGGTAGGCCTACTCTGTCTGGTTTAGAAAGGTAGGCCTACTCTGTCTGGTTTTAGAAAGGTAGGCCTACTCTGTCTGGTTTAGAAAGGTAGGCCTACTCTGTCTGGTTTAGAAAGGTAGGACTACTCTGTCTGGTTTAGAAAGGTAGGCCTACTCTGTCTGGTTTAGAAAGGTAGGCCTACTCTGTCTGGTTTAGAAAGGTAGGCCTACTCTGTCTGGTTTAGAAAGGTAGGCCTACTCTGTCTGGTTTAGAAAGGTAGGCCTACTCTGTCTGGTTTAGAAAGGTAGGCCTACTCTGTCTGGTTTAGAAAGTAGGCCTACTCTGTCTGGTTTAGAAAGGTAGGCCTACTCTGTCCAGGGTGGAAAGGTAGGACTACTCTGTCTGGTTTAGAAAGGTAGGCCTACTCTGTCTAGGGTGGAAAGGTAGGCCTACTCTGTCTGGTTTAGAAAGGTAGGACTACTCTGTCTGGTTTAGAAAAGGTAGGCAT
>NW_025750605.1:0-7500 GCF_021184085.1 Oncorhynchus gorbuscha | reverse complement strand
CTCAATCCACCTCCATCTCTCTCTATTCAACCACCTGCATCTCTCTCTATTCAACCACCTCCATCTCTCTCTATTCAACCACCTCCATCTCTCTCTATTCAACCACCTCCATCTCTCTCTATTCAACCACCTGCATCTCTCTCTATTCAACCACCTGCATCTCTCTCTATTCAACCACCTGCATCTCTCTCTATTCAACCACCTCCATCTCTCTCTATTCAACCACCTCCATCTCTCTATTCAACCACCTCCATCTCTCTCTATTCAACCACCTGCATCTCTCTATTCAACCACCTCCATCTCTCTCTATTCAACCACCTCCATCTCTCTCTATTCATCCACCTCCATCTCTCTATTCAACCACCTCCATCTCTCTATTCAACCACCTCCATCTCTCTATTCAACCACCTCCATCTCTCCATCTCTCTCTATTCATCCACCTCCATCTCTATTCAACCACCTCCATCTCTCTATTCATCCACCTCCATCTCTCTCTATTCAACCACCTCCATCTCTCTCTATTCAACCACCTCCATCTCTCTCTATTCAACCACCTCCATCTCTCTCTATTCAACCACCTCCATCTCTCCATCTCTCTCTATTCATCCACCTCCATCTCTCTCTATTCAACCACCTCCATCTCTCTCTATTCATCCACCTCCATCTCTCTCTATTCAACCACCTCCATCTCTCTCTATTCAACCACCTCCATCTCTCTCTATTCAACCACCTCCATCTCTCTCTATTCAACCACCTCCATCTCTCTCTATTCATCCACCTCCATCTCTCTCTATTCAACCACCTCCATCTCTCTCTATTCAACCACCTCCATCTCTCTCTATTCAACCACCTCCATCTCTCTATTCAACCACCTCCATCTCTCTATTCAACCACCTCCATCTCTCTCTATTCAACCACCTCCATCTCTCTCTATTCATCCACCTCCATCTCTCTCTATTCAACCACCTCCATCTCTCTCTATTCATCCACCTCCATCTCTCTCTATTCAACCACCTCCATCTCTCTCTATTCAACCACCTCCATCTCCATCTATTCATTCACCTCCATCTCTCTATCTCTCTCTCCATCCATCTCCATCTTTCTCTCCATCCATCTCCATCCATCTCCATCCACCTCCATCTCTCACCATCAATCTCCATCTCTCCATCTCTCTCTCCATCCATCTCCATCCACCTCCATCTCTCACCATCAATCTCCATCTCTCTATCTCTCTCTCCATCCATCTCCATCTTTCTCTCCATCCATCTCCATCCATCTCCATCTCTCCATCTCTCTCCATCCACCTCCATCTCTCACCATCAATCTCCATCTCTCCATCTCTCTCTCTCCATCTTCACTTCCATCTCAAGTCTCTCCACCCACCTCCATCCATCTCTCTCCATTTCTCTCTCTCCATCCATCTCTCTCTCTCTCTATCCACCTTCTATCCACACCCTCATTCCATCCAATAAGAAGGTACACATCTGTCGTTCTGCCCCTGTACAGGCAGTTAACCCACTGTTCCTCGTAGGCCGTCATTGAAAATAAGAATTTGTTCTTAACTGACTTGCCTAGTTAAATAAAGGTAAAATAAATAAATAAATAAAAACTCAGACAGTCATTCCATCCAATCAGAAGAGTCCAGACGTGAGAAGACTTCAGTACAGTGATGTCACAATACAGATCTATAGAATAATCTTCATCTGTGTTCTAGTGAGTCAGAGAGAGACACAGGAGTCAGAGTACTACAGAGAGACACAGGAGTCTGAGTACCACAGAGTACTACAGAGAGACACAGGAGTCTGAGTATCACAGAGTACTACAGAGAGACACAGGAGTCTGAGTACTACAGAGAGACACAGAGACACAGAGACACAGGAGTCTGAGAGAGACACAGGAGTCTGAGTACCGCAGAGTACTAGAGAGAGACACAGGAGTCTGAGTACTGCAGAGTACTACAGAGAGACACAGAGTCTGAGTACTACAGAGAGACACAGAGACACAGAGACATGGGAGTCTGAGAGAGACACAGAAACCTGAGTACTACAGCGCGACACAGAGACAGAACATCCTGGTCTGATGCAAGTGAAAGGAATTGTGGATTATATTTTCATAGATAAACGTTGAATCTCTTGCAAACCCATGACCTCAATACCTGGAGTAATAGCCTACTTTCCAAAACCATTATCACATGAATGATTACCACTTTCTAGGGAACGGTTGCTCCCTTGGCTTATAGGACAGAGAATGAGGGACGGAGGTGGAGATGGGGAGAGAGAGAGAGAGAGAGAGAGAGAGAGAGAGAGAGAGAGAGAGAGAGAGAGAGAGAGAGAGAGAGAGAGAGAGAGAGAGAGAGAGCTGCATGGAGGGAGTAGAGAGAGAGTGAGCCAGACAGAACACTAGGCCAAAGTGTGTTACTGATATCAGACAAGACGGTGAACGGTGGGTCGGACATTAATTAATCATTTCCTGTTTCTGAAAAGCAATAATTGCCGTTTGATAAATGTATCAAAATGATCATTATAATAATCATTAATCATTACGCACACACACACACAGGACACACACACACTCAGGTATGAGAGAGAGAGAGAGAGAGAGAGAGAGAGAGAGAGAGAGAGAGAGAGAGAGACGGACAGAGAGAGAGACAGAGAGAGAGACAGAGAGAGACAGAGAGAGAGAGAGAGAGCTGCATGGAGGGAGTAGAGAGAGAGAGAGAGCTGCATGGAGGGATTAGAGAGAGAGAGAGAGCTGCATGGAGGTATTAGAGAGAGAGAGAGAGCTGCATGGAGGGAGTAGAGAGAGAGAGAGCTGCATGGAGGGATTAGAGAGAGAGAGAGAGCTGCATGGAGGGAGTAGAGAGAGAGAGCTGCATGGAGGGATTAGAGAGAGAGCTGCATGGAGGGAGTAGAGAGAGAGAGCTGCATGGAGGGAGTAGAGAGAGAGAGCTGCATGGAGGGAGTAGAGAGAGAGAGAGCTGCATGGAGGGATTAGAGAGAGAGAGAGCTTCATGGAGGGAGTAGAGAGAGAGAGAGCTGCATGGAGGGAGTAGAGAGAGAGAGAGCTGCATGGAGGGAGTAGAGAGAGAGCTGCATGGAGGGAGTAGAGAGAGAGAGAGCTGCATGGAGGGAGTAGAGAGAGAGAGAGCTGCATGGAGGGAGTAGAGAGAGAGAGAGCTGCATGGAAGGAGTAGAGAGAGAGCGAGAGCTGCATGGAGGGAGTAGAGAGAGAGAGAGAGCTGCATGGAGGGAGTAGAGAGAGAGAGCTGCATGGAGGGAGTAGAGAGAGAGAGAGCTGCATGGAGGGAGTAGAGAGAGAGAGCTGCATGGAGGGAGTAGAGAGAGATCCCAGAGCTCCAGGAATTTTTCAGATGTAAAACCAGGATCGGGGAATTAGTTGATAATTTATTGAGAAAATGTATTCATTATCACCATTAATTGATTAGATGAATCATGCGAGTGCGAGGTCAGGACATCGCCTCGAGACAAGACCTGTTCATCACTGTTTGACGTAATAATGAGCATACTGCATCATGAGGAGACTGATCTGGCCATAGCCAACTATGGTTTAACATCTAGTTTTGATTTACATTTGGTTGAGTTGTAAACTAACGTGAAAGCAACAAAACAATTCATCATGTCATTGGATTTAGGTTCAACGTCGGGTCAAAAATAAAGACCATTCAACATCACATAGAGTTACTGTATGCTTACCTGCCTCTGTGTGGTCCTGTACACCCGCGCTCCTTCCGTAGGGGGCTGAAATTCATACTTTCAATAAAAACATCGAATACAAACACCAACTTTTCCCTCATTTGTGTTGCGCACAATAACTATGTAAACTGAGATTCAATTGGCACGTGCACATTCGTGCTGAGTCCAGCGGTTGTATTTAATAATATTATTATTAAAAATATGAATTAAAAATATTAATTGCAGCACCCCGCGGAAACACCGTAGTTGTTTACATAGGTACAGATAAACATCTTCAGAATGGACATTTTATAAGAATTGACTGATGGTGACTCAATGTTGTCGCTAGAGACCCCGCGACCAGTTGCAAAAAGGCAACTCCGCCTCGATATAAGAGAACGGAGTTGAGCGTTCTCGCCTTGCTGCGTGAACAACCACTTTGAGTTGCTCGGCTCTGCTCAGCGCGGTGTGGCATGAGTCCCGAACTACCGAGGCAGGTAACGGACAGCGGAATTTAGCTCCTGGACGAAAATAAAGAAAGAGAGAGGAAGACACGGAGAGAGAGAGAGACACGGAGAGAGATTGTATAGTAACCCCTATTTGACAGGAATATTAAAGGGATGGTCGAGTGATTGTAACAGCACCGGGAGGCAATCTTTTATCTCCTTTGTTTCTGGCATCCTTTCTTCTGCTCGGCCTCGTGGCGTTTATATGACGTGGACAACTCAGTGAACGACTGCGTTTTGACCGGTCAGTAGCGTCTTTAGGAATATATAGGCTACAATGTTATTATTATTTGTTAAATCGTCAATTAAATTAATTCCATTAAAATTCTGTTCAGAACAGCACGGGATTTTGGCAATCATTTAACGGAAATGTGTATCTTTTAATCACATTTTGGCTCGTTGTTTTTTTTTTTTCATCCTAAAAATATTATGATGATGACAGCTAAATGTGTCTATTTTTAACCCTCATTTTTACATAACTGGTAACTGGTCTGTTTTACCCAGGTCTGTTTTTATAGGACGAGAAGACTGAATAACTCCAGCTTTCAATGCTGAACCCTGTATCTTGGGTACATAGCCTCTATCAATGCTGTACCCTGTATCTTGGGTACATAGCCTCTATCAATGTTGCACCCTGTATCTTGGGTACATAGCCTCTATCAATGCTGTACCCTGTATCTTGGGTACATAGCCTCTATCAATGTTGCACCCTGTATCTTGGGTACATAGCCTCTATCAATGCTGTACCCTGTATCTTGGGTACATAGCCTCTATCAATGTTGCACCCTGTATCTTGGTAAATAGCCTCTATCAATGTTGCACCCTGTATCTTGGGTACATAGCCTCTATCAATGCTGCACCCTGTACCTTGGGTACATAGCCTCTATCAATGCTGAACCCTGTATCTTGGTAAATAGCCTCTATCAATGTTGTACCCTGTATCTGGGTACATAGCCTCTATCAATGCTGTACCCTGTATATTGGTACATGGCCTCTATCTGTCCACCAAGGGACAGATGGGTTGTGATAATTAATGGAAACACACATACAGCCAGTGGCAAAATAAATATAAAAAACAGAGCAAACTTCCTCACGTCATAATATCCCAGACAGAACTGTCATTCTGTCATTCGGGCATAACCTTCCTCTGTCCTGTACTGAAACAGGTCCTTCTACAGATGTTACATCCTTAATGGGACCACTTTTGTTGCTGTGAATATTCCTGCTGGTACAGGAAATGCAAACGTGTAGTGTATTTGATGTTTTAAAAAGACCTCTAAAGTTTGTAATTTCCAATTTGAGACTTAATTTTGCCCGATCAAAATATTTATTATAATCCACATAATAATGAACATTTCTACTTGATGCAGGATTATTTTCCTGCTCTCAAACTGTTTCACGGGATAACATTCTCTCCTCTGTCTTGTATTGAAACACAGGTCCTTCTACAACTGTTTTTAACAAACGTGAGGAAATGATGTGATGCAGCAAGCATTTCTCCATCTTTATTTTTTTGTTTAAAAACATGTCTGTTCCTGTTTGTTGCTGCAGAAACCTGCATTTAAATGAAGAGAGTGCTAACTGTCTGTGTGTTTAAATGAAGAGAGGTGCTACTGTCTGTGTGTTTAAATGAAGAGAGGTGCTACTGTCTGTGTGTTTAAATGAAGAGAGATTGTTTAAATGAAGAGAGGTGCTACTGTCTGTGTGTTTAAATGAAGAGAGGTGCTACTGTCTGTGTGTTTAAATGAAGAGAGATTGTTTAAATGAAGAGAGGTGCTGACTGTCTGTGTGTTTAAATGAAGAGAGGTGCTAACTGTCTGTGTGTTTAAATGAAGAGAGGTGCTAACTGTCTGTGTGTTTAAATGAAGAGAGGTGCTAACAGTCTGTGTGTTTAAATGAAGAGAGGTGCTAACTGTCTGTGTGTTTAAATGAAGAGAGGTGCTAACTGTCTGTGTGTTTAAATGAAGAGAGTGCTAACTGTCTGTGTTTAAATGAAGAGAGGTGCCAACTGCCTGTGTGTTTAAATGAAGAGAGGTGCTGACTGCCTGTGTGTTTAAATGAAGAGAGGTGCTAACTGTCTGTGTGTTTAAATGAAGAGAGGTGCTAACTGACTGTGTGTTTAAATGAAGAGAGGTGCTGACTGTCTGTGTGTTTAAATGAAGAGAGGTGCTAACTGTCTGTGTGTTTAAATGAAGAGAGGTGCTGACTGTCTGTGTGTTTAAATGAAGAGAGGTGCTGACTGTCTGTGTGTTTAAATGAAGAGAGGTGCTGACTGTCTGTGTGTTTAAATGAAGAGCGGTGCTGACTGTCTGTGTGTTTAAATGAAGAAAGGTGCTGACTGTCTGTGTGTTTAAATGAAGAGAGGTGCTGACTGTCTGTGTGTTTAAATGAAGAGAGGTGCTAACTGTCTGTGTGTTTAAATGAGGAGAGGTGCTGACTGTCTGTGTGTTTAAATGAAGAGAGGTGCTAACTGTCTGTGTGTTTAAATGAAGAGGTGCTGACTGTCTGTGTGTTTAAATGAAGAGAGGTGCTAACTGTCTGTGTGTGTTTAAATGAAGAGAGGTGCTGACTGTCTGTGTGTTTAAATGAAGAGAGGTGCTGACTGTCTGTGTGTTTAAATGAAGAGAGGTGCTGACTGTCTGTGTGTTTAAATGAAGAGCGGTGCTGACTGTCTGTGTTAAATGAAGAAAGGTGCTGACTGTCTGTGTGTTTAAATGAAGAGAGGTGCTGACTGTCTGTGTGTTTAAATGAAGAGAGGTGCTAACTGTCTGTGTGTTTAAATGAAGAGAGTGCTAACTGTCTGTGTGTTTAAATGAAGAGAGTGCTGACTGTCTGTGTGTTTAAATGAAGAGAGTGCTGACTGTCTGTGTGTTTAAATGAAGAGAGGTGCTGACTGTCTGTGTGTTTAAATGAAGAGAGGTGCTGACTGTCTGTGTGTTTAAATGAAGAGAGTGCTAACTGTCTGTGTGTTTTAAATGAAGAGAGTGTTAACTGTCTGTGTGTTTAAATGAAGAGAGGTGCTAACTGCCTGTGTGTTTAAATGAAGAGAGGTGCCGACTGTCTGTGTGTTTAAATGAAGAGAGAGGTGCTAACTGTCTGTGTGTTTAAATGAAGAGAGGTGCTAACTGTCTGTGTGTTTAAATGAAGAGAGGTGTTAACTGTCTGTGTGTTTTAAGAAGAGAGTGTTAACTGTCTGTGTGTTTAAATGAAGAGAGGTGTTAACTGTCTGTGTGTTTAAATGAAGAGAGGTGTTAACTGTCTGTGTGTTTAAAAGAAGAGAGGTGCTAACTGTCTGTGTGTTT
>NW_025750604.1:0-18510 GCF_021184085.1 Oncorhynchus gorbuscha | reverse complement strand
TTTCAAATTCAGTAGTAATGTTGGAGCTCTATCGGTGACTACATTTTCATAACCAGTAATGCTTTGATTTATATAGCCCACTTCGTACATCAGCTGATATCTCAAAGTGCTGTACAGAAACCCAGCCTAAAACCCCAAACAGCAAGCAATGCAGGTGTAGAAGCACGGTGGCTAGGAAAAACTCCCTAGAAAGGCCCAAACCTAGGAAGAAACCTAGAGAGGGAACCAGGCTATGTGGGGTGGCCAGTCCTCTTCTGGCTGTGCCGGGTGGAGATTATAACAGAACATGGCCAAAATTGTCATGTTTTTGTCATTTATTATCTTGTCTTGTCCCTGTGCTTCCCTCCTGCTCCCAGCTGTTCCTATTCCCCTAATCAATCATTTAGTCTTCCCACACCTGTTCCCGATCCTTTCCCTGATTAGAGTCCCTATTTCTTCCTTTGTGTTCCGTTCCTGTCCTGTCGGTTCCTTGTCTAGAATTCACCGTGCTGTGTTTGTGTATCGCCCTGTCGTGTCGTGTTTTCCTCAGATGCTGCGTGGTGAGCAGGTGTCTGAGTCTGTCTGGTTCAAGTGCCTTCCCGAGGCAACCTGCTGTTCACCTGCTGTTCAAGATCGAGTCTCCAGTTTGTCCTCGTCATTTCGAGTGAAAGTTGTGTTTTTTGTTTGTATTTACTTTACTGGATTAAAGACTCTGTTTTCGCCAAGTCGCTTTTGGGTCCTCTTTCACCTGCATGACAGAAGGAACCGACCAAGGAATGGACCCAGCGACTTCAGACGCTCGTTACACTGCCGTCGAGATCCAAGGAGCCATGCTCGGCAGACACGAGCAGGAATTGTCTGCTGCTCGCCATGCCGTGGAGAACCTGGCCGCTCAGGTTTCCGACCTCTCTGGACAGTTCCAGAGTCTACGTCTCGTGCCACCTGTTACTTCCTGGCCTGCCGAGCCTCCAGAACCTAGGGTTAATAACCCACCTTGCTACTCCGGGCAGCCCACTGAGTGCCGCTCCTTTCTCACGCAGTGTGAGATTGTGTTCTCTCTCCAACCCAACACATACTCTAGAGAGAGAGCTCGGGTTGCTTACGTCATTTCACTCCTTACTGGCCGGGCTCGAGAATGGGGCACAGCTATCTGGGAGGCAAGGGCTGATTGCTCTAACAAGTTCCAGAACTTTAAAGAGGAGATGATTCGGGTTTTTGACCGTTCAGTTTTTGGTAGGGAGGCTTCTAGGGCCCTGGCTTCCTTATGCCAAGGTGAACGGTCCATAACGGATTATTCTATTGAGTTTCGCACTCTTGCTGCCTCTAGTGAGTGGAACGAGCCGGCGCTGCTCGCTCGTTTTCTGGAGGGACTCCACGCAGTGGTTAAGGATGAGATTCTCTCCCGGGAGGTTCCTTCAGATGTGGACTCTTTGATTGCTCTCGCCATCCGCATAGAACGACGGGTAGATCTTCGTCACCGGGCTCGTGGAAGAGAGCTCGCATCAACGGTGTTTCCCTGCTCCGCATCGCAACCATCTCCCTCCTCTGGCTCAGAGTCTGAGCCCATGCAGCTGGGAGGGATTCGCATCTCGACTAAGGAGAGGGAACGGAGGATCACCAACCGCCTGTGCCTCTATTGCGGAGTTGCTGGACATTTTGTTAATTCATGTCCAGTAAAAGCCAGAGCTCATCTGTAAGCGGAGGGCTACAGGTGAGCGCAACTACTCAAGTCTCTCCATCAAAATCCTGTACTACTTTGTCGGTCCATCTACGCTGGACCGGTTCGGGTGCTACATGTAGTGCCTTGATAGACTCTGGGGCTGAGGGTTGTTTCATGGACGAAGCATGGGTTCGGAAACATGACATTCCTTTCAGAGAGTTAGAGAAGCCTACGCCCATGTTCGCCTTAGATGGTAGTCATCTTCCCAGTATCAGATTTGAGACACTACCTTTAACCCTCACAGTATCTGGTAACCACAGTGAGACTATTTCTTTTTTGATTTTCGTTCACCGTTTACACCTGTTGTTTTGGGTCATCCCTGGCTAGTATGTCATAATCCTTCTATTAATTGGTCTAGTAATTCTATCCTATCCTGGAACGTTTCTTGTCATGTGAAGTGTTTAATGTCTGCCATCCCTCCCGTTTCTTCTGTCCCTACTTCTCAGGAGGAACCTGGCGATTTGACAGGAGTGCCGGAGGAATATCATGATCTGCGCACGGTCTTCAGTCGGTCCCGAGCCAACTCCCTTCCTCCTCACCGGTCGTATGATTGTAGTATTGATCTCCTTCCGGGGACCACTCCTCCTCGGGGTAGACTATACTCTCTGTCGGCTCCCGAACGTAAGGCTCTCGAGGATTATTTGTCTGTGTCTCTTGACGCCGGTACCATAGTGCCTTCTTCCTCTCCGGCCGGGGCGGGGTTCTTTTTGTTAAGAAGAAGGACGGTACTCTGCGCCCCTGCGTGGATTATCGAGGGCTGAATGACATAACGGTTAAGAATCGTTATCCGCTTCCCCTTATGTCATCAGCCTTCGAGATTCTGCAGGGAGCCAGGTGCTTTACTAAGTTGGACCTTCGTAACGCTTACCATCTCGTGCGCATCAGAGAGGGGGACGAGTGGAAAACGGCGTTTAACACTCCGTTAGGGCATTTTGAGTACCGGGTTCTGCCGTTTGGTCTCGCCAATGCGCCAGCTGTTTTCAGGCATTAGTTAATGATGTTCTGAGAGACATGCTGAACATCTTTGTTTTTGTCTATCTTGACGATATCCTGATTTTTTCTCCGTCACTCGAGATTCATGTTCAGCACGTTCGACGTGTTCTACAGCGCCTTTTAGAGAATTGTCTCTACGTAAAGGCTGAGAAGTGCTCTTTTCATGTCTCCTCCGTTACTTTTCTCGGTTCCGTTATTTCCGCTGAAGGCATTCAGATGGATTCCGCTAAGGTCCAAGCTGTCAGTGATTGGCCCGCTCCAAGGTCACGTGTCGAGTTGCAGCGCTTTTTAGGTTTCGCTAATTTCTATCGGCGTTTCATTCGTAATTTCGGTCAAGTTGCTGCCCCTCTCACAGCTCTTACTTCTGTCAAGACGTGTTTTAAGTGGTCCGGTTCCGCCCAGGGAGCTTTTGATCTTCTAAAAGAACGTTTTACGTCCGCTCCTATCCTCGTTACTCCTGACGTCACTAGACAATTCATTGTCGAGGTTGACGCTTCAGAGGTAGGCGTGGGAGCCATTCTATCCCAGCGCTTCCAGTCTGACGATAAGGTTCATCCTTGCGCTTATTTTTCTCATCGCCTGTCGCCATCTGAGCGCAACTATGATGTGGGTAACCGTGAACTGCTCGCCATCCGCTTAGCCCTAGGCGAATGGCGACAGTGGTTGGAGGGGGCGACTGCCTTTTTGTCGTTTGGACAGACCATAAGAACCTTGAGTACATCCGTTCTGCCAAACGACTTAATGCCCGTCAAGCTCGTTGGGCGTTGTTTTTCGCTCGTTTCGAGTTTGTGATTTCTTACCGTCCGGGTAGCAAGAACACCAAGCCTGATGCCTTATCCCGTCTGTTTAGTTCTTCTGTGGCTTCTACTGATCCCGAGGGGATTCTTCCTTATGGGCGTGTTGTCGGGTTAACAGTCTGGGGAATTGAAAGACAGGTTAAGCAAGCACTCACGCACACTGCGCCGCGCGCTTGTCCTAGTAACCTCCTTTTCGTTCCTGTTTCCACTCGTCTGGCTGTTCTTCAGTGGGCTCACTCTGCCAAGTTAGCTGGTCATCCCGGTGTTCGAGGCACTCTTGCGTCTATTCGCCAGCGCTTTGGTGGCCGACTCAGGAGCGTGACACGCGCCGTTTCGTGGCTGCTTGTTCGGACTGCGCGCAGACTAAGTCGGGTAACTCTCCTCCTGCCGGTCGCCCAGACCGCTCCCCATTCCTTCTCGACCATGGTCTCACATCGCCCTAGACTTCATTACCGGTCTGCCTTTGTCTGCGGGGAAGACTGTGATTCTTACGGTTGTCGATAGGTTCTCTAAGGCGGCACATTTCATTCCCCTCGCTAAACTTCCTTCCGCTAAGGAGACGGCACAAATCATTATCGAGAATGTATTCAGAATTCATGGCCTCCCGTTAGACGCCGTTTCAGACAGAGGCCCGCAATTCACGTCACAGTTTTGGAGGGAGTTCTGTCGTTTGATTGGTGCGTCCGTCAGTCTCTCTTCCGGGTTTCATCCCCAGTCTAACGGTCAAGAGAGAGGGCCAATCAGACGATTGGTCGCATACTACGCAGCCTTTCTTTCAGAAACCCTGCGTCTTGGGCAGAACAGCTCCCCTGGGCAGAATACGCTCACAACCGCTTCCTTCGTCTGCTACCGGGTTATCTCCGTTTCAGAGTAGTCTGGGTTACCAGCCTCCTCTGTTCTCATCCCAGCTTGCCGAGTCCAGCGTTCCCTCCGCTCAAGCGTTTGTCCAACGTTGTGAGCGCACCTGGAGGAGGGTGAGGTCTGCACTTTGCCGTTACAGGGCACAGACTGTGAGAGCCGCCAATAAACGCAGGATTAAGAGTCCAAGGTATTGTTGCGGCCAGAGAGTGTGGCTTTCCACTCGCAACCTTCCTCTTACGACAGCTTTCTCGTAAGTTGACTCCGCGGTTCATTGGTCCGTTCCGTGTCTCCCAGGTCGCCAATCCTGCCGCTGTGCGATTGCTTCTTCCGCGACATCTTCGTCGCGTCCATCCTGTCTTCCATGTCTCCTGTGTTAAGCCCTTTCTTCGCACCCCCGTTCGTCTTCCCTCCCCCCCCCGTCCTTGTCGAGAGCGCACCTATTTACAAGGTACATAAGATCATGGACATGCGTTCGGGACGGGGTCACCAATACTTAGTGGATTGGGAGGGTTACGGTCCTGAGGAGAGGAGTTGGGTTCCGTCTCGGGACGTGCTGGACCGTTCACTCATTGATGATTTCCTCCGTTGCCGCCAGGATTCCTCCTCGAGTGCGCCAGGAGGCGCCGGTGAGTGGGGGGTACTGTCATGTTTTGTCATTTATTATCTTGTCTTGTCCCTGTGCTTCCCATTCTATTCGTTTCCTCTGCTGGTCTTATTAGGTTCTTTCCCTTTTCTATCCCTCTCTCTCCCCTCCCTCTCTCACTCTCTCGCTCTCTCTTCTCTCTATCGTTCCGTTCCTGCTCCCAGCTGTTCCTATTCCCCTAATCAATCATTTAGTCTTCCCACACCTGTTCCCGATCCTTTCCCCTGATTAGAGTCCCTATTTCTTCCTTTGTGTTCCGTTCCTGTCCTGTCGGTTCCTTGTCTAGAATTCACCGTGCTGTGTTTGTGTATCGCCCTGTCGTGTCGTGTTTTCCTCAGATGCTGCGTGGTGAGCAGGTGTCTGAGTCTGTCTGGTTCAAGTGCCTTCCCGAGGCAACCTGCTGTTCACCTGCTGTTCAAGATCGAGTCTCCAGTTTGTCCTCGTCATTTCGAGTGAAAGTTGTGTTTTTTGTTTGTATTTACTTTACTGGATTAAAGACTCTGTTTTCGCTAAGTCGCTCAGTTGAAACAGGAGCAGCAGCACAGCCAGGTGGACTGGCGACAGCAAGGAGTCATCATGTCACGTAGTCCTGGGGCATGGTCCTAGGGCTCAGGTCCTCCGAGAGAGAGAAAGAAAGAGAGAATTAGAGAGAGCACATGTGGGGTGGCAAGTCCTCTTCTGGCTGTGCCGGGTGGAGATTATAACAGAAAATGGCCAAGATGTTCAAATCTTCATAAATGACCAGCATGGTCGAATAATAATAAGGCAGAACAGTTGAAACTGGAGAAGCAGCACGGCCAGTAGTAATAAGTAGTAATGCTGGAGCTCTATCTGTAACTACATTTCATAACCAGTAGTAATGCTGGAGCTCTATCTGTGACTACATTTCAGATTCAGTAGTAATGCTGGAGCTCTATCTGTGACTACATTTCAGATTCAGTAGTAATGCTGCAGCTCTATCTGTGACAACATTTCAGATTCAGTAGTAATTCTGGAGCTCTATCTGTGACTACATTTCAGATTCAGTAGTAATGCTGGAGCTCTATCTGTGACTACATTTCATAACCAGTAGTAATGCTGGAGCTCTATCTGTGACTACATTTCATAACCAGTAGTAATGCTGGAGCTCTATCTGTGACTACATTTCATAACCAGTAGTAATGCTGGAGCTCTATCTGTGACTACATTTCATAACCAGTAGTAATGCTGGAGCTCTATCTGTGACTACATTTCTGATTCAGTAGTAATGCTGCAGCTCTATCTGTGACAACATTTCAGATTCAGTAGTAATTCTGAGCTCTATCTGTGACTACATTTCAGATTCAGTAGTAATGCTGGAGCTCTATCTGTGACTACATTTCATAACCAGTAGTAATGCTGGAGCTCTATCTGTGACTACATTTCATAACCAGTAGTAATGCTAGAGCTCTATCTGTGACTACATTTCAGATTCAGTAGTAATGATGGAGCTCTATCTGTGACTACATTTCATATTCAGTAGTAATGCTGGAGCTCTATCTGTGACTACATTTCATATACAGTAGCAATGCTGGAGCTCTATCTGTGACTACATTTCAGATTCAGTAGTAATGATGGAGCTCTATCTGTGACTTCATTCCAGTAGTAATGATGGAGCTCTATCTGTGACTACATTTCATATTCAGTAGTAATGATGGAGCTCTATCTGTGACTACATTTCAGATTCAGTAGTAATGATGGAGCTCTATCTGTGACTACATTTCATATTCAGTAGTAATGCTGAGCTCTATCTGTGACTACATTTCATATACAGTAGCAAATGCTGGAGCTCTATCTGTGACTACATTTCAGATTCAGTAGTAATGATGGAGCTCTATCTGTGACTACATTTCAGATTCAGTAGTAATGATGGAGCTCTATCTGTGACTACATTTCAGATTCAGTAGTAATGATGGAGCTCTATCTGTGACTACATTTCATATACAGTAGTAATGCTGGAGCTCTATCTGTGACTACATTTCATATACAGTAGTAATGATGGAGCTCTATCTGTGACTTCATTCCAGTAGTAATGATGGAGTCTGGCAGTAAGAGTGGCATGTAACCACACTGTAAAGGAACATTCAGACCTCATAAATAATACATGCCAGATCCCCCGAAACAGCATGTTGTCAGTGAGAGCAGCTTTTCACATCCTACCACACATGTCAGTCAGTGTTGGATTTCCTCTATATGATCTATTCAGTCATCACGTTGACAGTAGACAGTATCCTCCTCTATATGATCTACTCATACATCATGCTGACAGTAGGCAGTATCATCCTCTATATGATCTACTCATACATCACGTTGACAGTAGACAGTATCCTCCTCTATATGATCTACTCATACATCATGCTGACAGTAGGCAGTATCCTCCTCTATATGATCTACTCATACATCACGTTGACAGTAGACAGTATCCTCCTCTATATGATCTACTCATACATCATGCTGACAGTAGACAGTATCCTCCTCTATATGATCTACTCATACATCATGCTGACAGTAGGCAGTATCCTCCTCTATATGATCTACTCATACATCACGTTGACAGTAGACAGTATCCTCCTCTATATGATCTACTCATACATCATGCTGACAGTAGACAGTATCCTCCTCTATATGATCTACTCATACATCATGCTGACAGTAGGCAGTATCCTCCTCTATATGATCTACTCATACATCACGTTGACAGTAGACAGTATCCTCCTCTATATGATCTACTCATACATTTACATTTACATTTAAGTCATTTAGCAGACGCTCTTATCCAGAGCGACTTACAATCATGCTGACAGTAGGCAGTATCCTCCTCTATATGATCTACTCATACATCACGTTGACATTAGACAGTATCCTCCTCTTTATGATCTACTCACACATCATGCTGACAGTAGGCAGTATCCTCCTCTATATGATCTACTCATACATCACGTTGACAGTAGACAGTATCCTCCTCTATATGATCTACTCATACATCATGCTGACAGTAGGCAGTATCCTCCTCTATATGATCTAGTCAGTCATCACGTTGGCAGTAAACAGTATCCTCCTCTATATGATATTCTGCAGTGGTAAATATTAATAGTGCTTTTGAAGAGGGATCTTCTGACTTGGTCTCATTCAGAATCATGAAATGTAGATATTATACAGGTTCTAGAAATCTCCACTCATATCTACTGGCACTACGAAGTCTGTATGTTAATCTGATGTTAATCTGGAAAACATGTTGCAGAGATCCATGACATTACCAGAGGACACAGAGCCTCATATAGACAGTTATTCAGGACAGTTATATGACCCAAATGGCTTACAGATGGAAGGATGCAGGGATTGATAGAAGGTTGAAGTGTCATTGAGTTGATTCTGTAGACTGGAGGCAGCACAGCCAAGAGAGTTAGATTGGAGGCAGCACAGCCAAGAGAGTTAGACTGGAGAGAGAACGTAGTTAGCCTAGATGCAGAACAAAGTTAGACTGAAGGCAGAACAGAGTCCTGTTGGTTATTGTGGTATTATAGAGTCCTGTTGGTAATTGTGGTATTATAGAGTCCTGTTGGTTATTGTGGTATTATAGAGTCCTGTTGGTTATTGTGGTATTATAGAGTCCTGTTGGTTATTGTGGTATTATAGAGTCCTGTTGGTTATTGTGGTATTATAGAGTCCTGTTGGTTATTGTGGTATTATAGAGTCCTGTTGGTTATTGTGGTATTATAGAGTCCTGTTGGTTATTGTGGTATTATAGAGTCCTGTTGGTTGTTGTGGTATTATAGAGTCCTGTTGGTTGTTGTGGTATTATATAGTCCTGTTGGTTGTTGTGGTATTATAGAGTCCTGTTGGTTGTTGTGGTATTATAGAGTCCTGTTGGTTGTTGTGGTATTATAGAGTCCTGTTGGTTGTTGTGGTATTATAGAGTCCTGTTGGTTATTGTGGTATTATATAGTCCTGTTGGTTATTGTGGTATTATATAGTCCTGTTGGTTATTGTGGTATTATATAGTCCTGTTGGTTATTGTGGTATTATAGAGTCCTGTTGGTTGTTGTGGTATTATAGAGTCCTGTTGGAAGTTGTGGTATTATAGAGTCCTGTTGGTTGTTGTGGTATTATATAGTCCTGTTGGTTATTGTGGTATTATATAGTCCTGTTGGTTATTGTGGTATTATATAGTCCTGTTGGTTATTGTGGTATTATATAGTCCTGTTGGTTATTGTGGTATTATATAGTCCTGTTGGTTATTGTGGTATTATATAGTCCTGTTGGTTATTGTGGTATTATATAGTCACGGTGGTTATTGTGGTACAGGATTGTATAGTCCAGGCAATCTCCTTCACCCTATCATGAACCCTGGTTAACACTTGAACCTCCTTCGGCCAATGGCCACTGACTTTGATTTTGTAAATAATCAAAAGAAATGTCCTGTTCCTTCCCTGACTATTCCTTGGTGTTTGTATTTTTCTCTGCTCTGTCAGAATATAGAAATCATAAACAGAAAATTCTTTAGAGCCTTTAAAACCTTTTCTTTGACACCTATTCCCATCTTAACCCACCAAGACAATGTGCTGTAGGACGCTTGGTACCCAGCCAGGCTCCAAGACAATGTTCTGTAGGATGTTGGTACCCAGCCAGGCTCCAAGACAATGTGCTGTAGGATGTTGGTACCCAGCCAGGCTCCAAGACAATGTTCTGTAGGACGTTGGTACCCAGCCAGGCTCCAAGACAATGTGCTGTAGGACGTTGGTACCCAGCCAGGCTCCAAGACAATGTGCTGTAGGACGTTGGTACCCAGCCAGGCTCCAAGACAATGTTCTGTAGGACGTTGGTACCCAGCCAGGCTCCAAGACAATGTTCTGTAGGACGTTGGTACCCAGCCAGGCTCCAAGACAATGTTCTGTAGGACGTTGGTACCCAGCCAGGCTCCAAGACAATGTTCAGTAGGACCCTGGTACCCAGCCAGGCTCCAAGACAATGTTCTGTAGGACGTTGGTACCCAGCCAGGCTCTAAGACAATGTGCTGTAGGACGTTGGTACCCAGCCAGGCTCCAAGACAATGTTCTGTAGGACGTTGGTACCCAGCCAGGCTCCAAGACAATGTGCTGTAGGACGTTGGTACCCAGCCAGGCTCCAAGACAATGTGCTGTAGGACGTTGGTACCCAGCCAGGCTCCAAGACAATGTTCTGTAGGACGTTGGTACCCAGCCAGGCTCCAAGACAATGTTCTGTAGGACGTTGGTACCCAGCCAGGCTCCAAGACAATGTTCTGTAGGGCGTTGGTACCCAGCCAGGCTCCAAGACAATGTTCTGTAGGACGTTGGTACCCAGCCAGGCTCCAAGACAATGTTCTGTAGGACCCTGGTACCCAGCCAGGCTCCAAGACAATGTTCTGTAGGACGTTGGTACCCAGACAAGCTCCAAGACAATGTGCTGCAGGACGTTGGTACCCAGCCAGACTCCAAGACAATGTGCTGCAGGACGTTGGTACCCAGCCAGACTCCAAGACAATGTGCTGCAGGATGTTGGTACCCAGACAGGCTCCTAGACAATGTGCTGTAGGACGTTGGTACCCAGACAGGCTCCAAGACAATGTGCTGCAGGACGTTGGTACCCAGCCAGGCTCCAAGACAATGTTCTGCAGGACGTTGGTACCCAGACAGGCTCCAAGACAATGTGCTGCAGGACGTTGGTACCCAGACAGGCTCCTAGACAATGTGCTGTAGGACGTTGGTACCCAGCCAGGCTCCAAGACAATGTTCTGCAGGACGTTGGTACCCAGACAGGCTCCTAGGGACAATGTGCTGCAGGACGTTGGTACCCAGACAGGCTCCAAGACAATGTGCTGTAGGACGTTGGTACCCAGCCAGACTCCAAGACAATGTGCTGTAGGACGTTGGTACCCAGCCAGTCTCCAAGACAATGTTCTGCAGGACGTTGGTACCCAGACAGGCTCCAAGACAATGTGCTGTAGGACGTTGGTACCCAGCCAGACTCCAAGACAATGTTCTGCAGGACGTTGGTACCCAGACAGGCTCCAAGACAATGTTCTGCAGGACGTTGGTACCCAGCCAGGCTCCAAGACAATGTTCTGCAGGATGTTGGTACCCAGACAGGCTCCAAGACAATGTGCTGTAGGACGTTGGTACCCAGACAGGCACTAACGTGTCTCTCTCTCCTCAGTGAATGAATGGCAAACGGATGAATGGGTGATAATTGTGCACATTACTTTACAATTGAATTTAAATTAGGCCTAACTGAATGATAAGGAGGGTGAAGAGATTGTTTTAATTTACAAGACAGTAGTGTAATGAGTTTGTGTTATTCCTATTTATCATCTTTGGTGCTCATGTTAATAATTTGAGTTGGGAAACAAATAATGCAAGTCTGCCTGCACAGCCGGCCCATTGAAACTACACCTAAACTATACCGAAACATATTCCAAACATAAAAAAGGTTGGCCTATATGCTTTAGTCATGCAGGTGCCATTTTGAAACGAAAGTGACCATTAGTGAGGTCGGGCACTGATGTTGGGCGATTATAGTCCTGCCTCGCTGTCAGCGTTCCAATTCATCCCAAATGTGTTCAATGGGGCTGAGGGCTCTTTGCAGGCCAGTCAAGTTCTTCCACATTGATCTCAACAAACCATTTCTGTATGGACCTCGCTTTGTCATGCTGAAACAGGTAAGGGCCTTCCCCAAACTGTTGCCACCAAGCACAAAATTGTCTAGAATGCAATTGTACGCTGTACCTTTAAGATTTCCCTTCACTGGAAATAAGGAGCCCGAACCATGAAAAACAGCCTCAGACCATTATTCATCCTCCACCAAACTTTACAGTTGGCACTATGCATTGGGCAGGTAGTGTTCTCCTGGCATCCGCCGGACTGCAAGTTGGTGAATCGTGATTCATCATTACAGAGAACGAGTTTCCACTGCTCCTTAATCCAATGGTGGCACCCTTTACACCACTCCAGCCGAGACTTGGCGTTCTGCATGGTGATCTTAGGCTTGTGTTTGGCTGGTCGGCCATGGAAACCCATTTCATGATGCTCCCGATAAACATTTCTTGTGCAGACGTTGCTTCCAGAGGCAGTTTTGGAACTCGGTAGTGAGTGTTGCAAACCGAGGAAAGACAATTTTTAGCACTCGTCGGCCCCATTCTGTGAGCTTGTGTGGCCTACCACTTTGCGGCTTAGCCATTGTTGCTCATAGACGTTTCCACTTCGCAATAAAAACACTTCCAGTTGACCAGGGCAGCCCTAGCAGAGCAGAAATTTGACGAACAGAGATGTTGGAAAGGTGGCATCCTATGACGGTGCCACGTTGAAAGCCACAGAGCCCTTTAGGAAGGCCATTCTACTGCCAATGTTTGTCTCTGGAGATTGTATGGCTGTGTGCTCGATTTATACACCCCTGTCAGTAATTGGTGTGGCTGAAATAGCTGAATCCACTCATTTGAAGGGCTGTCCACATTCTTTTTGTAAATTTAGTGTATCTTATTTGAAAGCATTACTGAAAGCATTCAGGCATTGTTATATACAACCTTTGTAGCTACGCAGTTAGAACATTTTCTTGGTTGTTCTGAGGCTTGTCATCTGGTTCAAGTATGGTTTCACAGTCAGTATGAGGCAGTGCTTGTCATCTGGTTCAAGTTTCACAGTCAGTATGAGGCAGTGCTTGTCATCTGGTTCAAGTATGGTTTCACAGTCAGTATGAGGCAGTGCTTGTCATCTGGTTCAAGTTTCACAGTCAGTATGAGGCAGTGCTTGTGATCTGGTTCAAGTTTCACAGTCAGTATGAGGCAGTGCTTGTCATCTGGTTCAAGTTTCACAGTCAGTATGAGGCAGTGCTTGTCATCTGGTTCAAGTTTCACAGTCAGTATGAGGCAGTGCTTGTGATCTGGTTCAAGTTTCACAGTCAGTATGAGGCAGTGCTTGTCATCTGGTTCAAGTATGGTTAGGGTTTCACAGTCAGTATGAGGTCATTTTGGGTGAAAGAATGATCCGTCAATAATTCAGCTAGTTTGCTGGTCCTTTAGGTAAAGGGGTGTCAATTGAATATGGTCTACATGCAAATAGGATAAGACTACTATAGAGAAAGCAAGATGATGTATTTGGATGCAGGACTCGAATGGCAAGTGTGTTGGTATGCAATTCTAGTCGTGTGCTAGGATGCCACGAACTGCACAATCCACAAATGGAAAGTACCGTTTGTGTGTAAAATGTACGCAGTTCCCTTTTTCATTTGCCTCCAGAATAAAACCATTTTAATTCATCAATAGCCACTTTCGTTGAGTTGACATCCCATTATATTCAGCCTGTTTCAGTTGCAACATGATTTCAAATCTGCTTGCTAAACTCGCTGCTGAAATGCAAATTATTCATGGATTTTCAGTTAGATTTAATAGACCCACAATGATATTTTTGAATAGATTTAATAGCATATATATATATATATATGCTATTAAATCTAATTCAAAATCCATATCATTGTGGGTCTATTAAATCTAACTGAAAATCCATATGCTATTAAATCTAATTCAAAATCCATATCATTGTGGGTCTATTAAATCTAATTTAAAATCCATATCATTGTAGGTCTAATATATATATATATATATATATATATATATATATATATATATATATATATATATTATATTAGACCCATTTACATTACATTTAAGTGTTTAGCAGACGCTCTTATCCAGAGCGACTTACAAATTGGTGCATTCACCTTATGACATCCAGTGGAACAGTCACTTTACAATAGTGCATCTAAAACTTAAGGGGGGTGAGAGGGATTACTTATCCTATCCTAGGTATTCCTTAAAGAGGTGGGGTTTCAGGTGTTCCGGAAGGTGGTGATTGACTCCGCTAGCTAAGATTTTGAAAGTATGATGTTGACATGATCAGTCCAATCAAAGCTACGGTATAACATGTTTGACATCTTTTTTATCTGAACCAAACATAGACATCTATGACTGTTTCAGATTTAGGTTTGACCGGACTAAAAACCAGCTTCCGTGGACATAGAAATCAAGGCCATAGAAATCGTGGACATAGAAATCCAGACAGGACCAAAAAAAAGATGTCAGAAGGTGTCTGCATTTATCCGTGTTTACTGGGGTGTAGCCTACAGTGTCGCCTGAAACAGCGTTTTATGAATGGCCATCTATATGGTAGGCCAAAAAAAAGAACATCAGGTCCAGACGACCAAAAAAGACGTCCAGAGGACATTGGCGTCGGCCCGTGCTCACTGGGATGTAGAGTACCATGTAGGCCATCAAAGGAAAATGTATAAATAATGTGTTAGAGCCACCGTTTGTAAAAAACAGGCTGTTGTGCTTCATACATTGTATCTCCTGCCTGTAGGCTACAGAAAAGGCTATACACTATTTCTACCATATATTATATCCAGGTACGGGATCAAGCGCGTGAACCAACATTTTTATGGGCTTAATCATTACATTTGCATTTAGACAGAGTCATTGGTGCAGACGCCTCTTATCCAGAGCGACTTACAAATTGGTGCATTCACCTTACACATCCAGTGGGACAGTCACTTAACAATAGTGCATCTAAAACTTAGGTGGAAGAGAGGGATTACTTAACCTATCCTAGGTATTCCTTAAAGAGGTGGGGTTTCAGGTGTCTCCGGGAAGGTGGTGATTGACTCCGCTGTCCTGGCGTCGTGAGGAGTTTGTTCCACCATTGGGGGCCAGGGCAGCGAACAGTTTTGACTGGGCTGAGCGGGAGCTGTACTTCCTCAGTGGTAGGGAGGCGAAAGGCCAGAGGTGGATGAACGCAGTGCCCTTGTTTGGGTGTAGGGCCTGATCAGAGCCTGGAGGTACTGAGGTGCCGTTCCCTCACAGCTCCGTAGGCAAGCACCATGGTCTTGTAGCGGATGCGAGCCAACTGGAAGCCAGTGGAGAGAACGGAGGAGCGGGGTGACGTGAGAGAACTTGGGAAGGTTGAACACCAGACGGGCTGCGGCGTTCTGGATGAGTTGAAGGGGTTTAATGGCACAGGCAGGGAGCCCAGCCAACAGCGAGTTGCAGTAATCCAGACGGGAGATGACAAGTGCCTGGATTAGGGACCTGCGCCGCTTCCTGTGTGAGGCAGGGTCGTACTCTGCGGATGTTGTAGAGCATGAACCTACAGGAACGGGCCACCGCCTTGATGTTAGTTGAGAACGACAGGGTGTTGTCCAGGATCACGCCAAGGTTCTTGGCGCTCTGGGGGGAGGACACAATGGAGTTGTCGACCGTGATGGCGAGATCATGGAACGGGCAGTCCTTCCCCGGGAGGAAGAGCAGCTCCGTCTTGCCGAGGTTCAGCTTGAGGTGGTGATCCGTCATCCACACTGATATGTCTGCCAGACATGCAGAGATGCGATTCGCCACCTGGTCATCAGAAGGGGGAAAGGAGAAGATTAATTGTGTGTCGTCTGCATAGCAAATGATAAGAGAGACCATGAGGTTATGACAGAGCCAAGTGACTTGGTGTATAGCGAGAATAGGAGAGGGCCAAGAACAGAGCCCTGGGGGACACCAGTGGTGAGAGCGCGTGGTGAGGAGACAGATTCTCGCCACGCCACCTGGTAGGAGCGACCTGTCAGGTAGGACGCAATCCAAGCGTGGGCCGCGCCGGAGATGCCCAACTCGGAGAGGGTGGAGAGGAGGATCTGATGGTTCACAGTATCGAAGGCAGCCGATAGATCTAGAAGGATGAGAGCAGAGGAGAGAGAGTTAGCTTTAGCAGTGCGGAGCGCCTCCGTGATACAGAGGAGAGAGCAGTCTCAGTTGAATGACTAGTCTTGAAACCTGACTGATTTGGATCAAGAAGGTCATTCAGAGAGAGATAGCGGGAGAGCTGGCCAAGGACGGCACGTTCAAGAGTTTTGGAGAGAAAAGAAAGAAGGGATACTGGTCTGTAATTGTTGACATCGGAGGGATCGAGTGTAGGTTTTTTCAGAAGGGGTGCAACCCTCGCTCTCTTGAAGACGGAAGGGACGTAGCCAACGGTCAGGGATGAGTTGATGAGCGAGGTGAGGTAAGGGAGAAGGTCTCCGGAAATGGTCTGGAGAAGAGAGGAGGGGATAGGGTCAAGCGGGCAGGTTGTTGGGCGGCCGGTCATCACAAGACGCGAGATTTCATCTGGAGAGAGAGGGGAGAAAGAGGTCAGAGCACAGGGTAGGGCAGTGTGAGCAGAACCAGCGGTGTCGCTTTGACTTAGCAAACGAGGATCGGATGTCGTCGACCTTCTTTTCAAAATGGTTGACGCAGTCATCTGCAGAGAGGGGAGGAGGGGGAGGGGGCGGAGGATTCAGGAGGGAGGAGAAGGTGGCAAAGAGCTTCCTAGGGTTAGAGGCAGATGCTTGGAATTTAGCGTGGTAGAAAGTGGCTTTAGCAGCAGAGACAGAGGAGGAAAATGTAGAGAGGAGGGAGTGAAAGGATGCCAGGTCCGCAGGGAGGCGAGTTTTCCTCCATTTCCGCTCGGCTGCCCGGAGCCCTGTTCTGTGAGCTCGCAATGAGTCATCGAGCCACGGAGCGGGGGGGAGGACCGAGCCGGCCTGGAGGATAGGGGACATAGAGAGTCAAGGGATGCAGAGAGGGAGGAGAGGAGGGTTGAGGAGAGGCAGAATCAGGAGATAGGTGGGAGAAGGTTTGAGCGGAGGGAAGAGATGATAGGATGGAAGAGGAGAGAGAAGGGGGAGAGAGAGCGAAGGTTGGGACGGCGCGATACCATCCGAGTAGGGGCAGTGTGGGAGGTGTTGGATGAGAGCGAGAGGGAAAAAGGATACAAGGCAGTGGTCGGAGACTTGGAGGGGAGTTGCAGAGGTTAGTGGAAGAACAGCATCTAGTAAAGATGAGGTCGAGCGTATTGCCTGCCTTGTGAGTAGGGGGAAGGTGAGAGGGTGAGGTCAAAAGAGGAGAGGAGTGGAAAGAAGGAGGCAGAGAGGAAAGAGTCAAAGGTAGACGGGGGAGGTTAAAGTCGCCCAGAACTGTGAGAGGTGAGCCGTCCTCAGGAAAGGAGCTTATCAAGGCATCAAGCTCATTGGATGAACTCTCCGAGGGAACCTGGAGGGCGATAAATGATAAGGATGTTAAGCTTGAAAGGGCTAGTAACTGTGACAGCATGGAATTCAAAGGAGGCGATAGACAGATGGGTAAGGGGAGAAAGAGAGAATGACCACTTGGGAGAGATGAGGATCCCGGTGCCACCACCCCGCTGACCAGATGCTGCTCGGGTGTGCGAGAACACGTGGGCGGACGAAGAGAGAGCAGTAGGAGTAGCAGTGTTGTCTGTGGTGATCCATGTTTCGTCAGTGCCAAGAAGTCGAGGGACTGGAGGGAGGGGCATAGGCTGAGATGAACTCTGCCTTGTTGACCGCAGATTGGCAGTTCCAGAGGCTACCGGAGACCTGGAACTCCACGTGGGTCGTGCGCGCTGGGACCACCAGAGTAGGGTGAGCGCGGCCACGCGGTGAGCGTTTTGTATGGTCTGTGCAGAGAGGAGAGAACAGGGATAAACAGACACATAGTTGACAGGCTACAGAAGAGGCTACGCTAATGCAAAGGAGATTGAATGACAAGTGACTACACGCCTCGAATGTTCAGAAAGTTAAGCTACGTAGCAAGAATCTTATTGACTAAAATGATTAAAATGATACAGTACTGCTGAAGTAGGCCAGCTGGCAGTGGGTGCGTTGCTGACACTACACTAATCAAGTCATTCCGTTGAGTGTAATAGTTTCTGCAGTGTTGCTATTCGGGGCTAGCAGGCTAGCTAGCAGTGTTGTTTACGTTTTTTTTACGTTGCGTTAAAAGAACGACAATAGATGGCTAGCGAACCCAGAAAATCGCTTCTAGACTACACAATTATCTTTGATACAAGATTTTACTATGTAGCTAGCTAAGTAGCTAGCTACGATCAAACAAATCAAACCGTTGTACTGTAATGAAATGAAGTGAAAATGTGATACAACCTGTGAATGCGACCGGGTAGTTGAGTTCTATACAGAAGACGTTATTAGCGTTGGCTAGCTGTTGGCTAGCTAGCAGAGTCACCTACGTTAAGGACGACAAATAGCTGGCTAGCTAACCTCGGTAAATTAAGATAATCACTCTAAGACTACACACTCTAAACCTAAACAACACAATTATCTTGGATACGATGATACGATGATACTAAGACAGCAAAGACAGCTATGTAGGTAGCTAACACTAAACTAATCAAGTCGTTCAGTTGAGTGTGTAAAGTTTCTCAGTGCAGCTAATCAGTGGACGTTAGCTAGCTGGCTAGTGAAGACTACGTTAGGGACGGCGAAATACGATAATTACGCAATTATCTTTGATACAAAGACGGCTATGTAGCTAGCTGAGAAGAAATTGCTAAGATAAGACAAATCAAACCGTTGTGATATAATGAAATATAATGAAAAAGTTATACTACCCGCTGGGAGCGACGTGCAGATGCGACCACTCGCTCCAACCGGAACCG
>NW_025750603.1:0-18512 GCF_021184085.1 Oncorhynchus gorbuscha | reverse complement strand
GCCCCTCTGCTCGCCTGTCGACCCGGCTGTGCCGCTCGTCAGCAGCCTGTCTCAGAGCGGCGTTGGTGAGCAGGCGTCTTAGTTCTCGGGTTACGGCCAGGCCGGTTAAATTCCGGTATCGAGTCTCCAGTCTGTCCTCTACACGAGCGGGATTTGCTCTTTTCCTGCCTTGTTTTCCTCTGAGCGTTCCAGATTATTACTTGTGCCTTACTGGGAATAAAGACTCTGCTTCGCAGGTCGTTGCATAACAGAAGGATCTCAAGAATGGACCCAGTTTACCACGATTTTCACAAATGCCGGTATCCAGGAAAGGCGTTCGCAGACGCAGCAGGAACGTCTGCCGCCGTCATGCCGCTGAGATTCTGTCGCCTCAGGCGACCGGGAGTCACCAGCCGCGCCGCAGCTGCTTCCTGGTCTGTCGAAACCGAACCCAGGGTTAATAACACACCATGTTACTCGTGACACCCATCATTTGATTAACATGTCTTGTCCCTGCGCTCCCCATTTACTGCTTCTCTGCCGGTCTTACAGGTTCTTCCCTCTTCTATCTCCTCTCTCTTCCTCTCCTCTCACTCTCGCCTTCTCTCTTCTCTATCGCTCGCTTCGCCCCAGCTGTTTCTATTCTCAATCATTTATTTCATACTGACTTTTCCTCAATAGAGTCCCTATTTCTTCTTTTAACGCCAGTCGGTTCATCAGTATTGTAGAATGCTTCATCCTGCTCCAGCTTGCTCATCAGATGCCGCTAGGTGCCTCTGTACATTATTACCGCTTGATCTGAATACCTGTAGCCTGTGGTCGCTTCTCCAGTTATTCCTCTCTCTGATTCAGGATTATTCTCGTTTCCTGATTCAGATCTGTCGCTTGTTTGACCATCAGCCCTGCCCCTGCTGCGCTGGGTCCTCACTGCATGACAGAAGTGAACTAGCGACAGGCCCGCTGGACGCCGAGCATTCTCGAGTAAGGAGCCATGCTCGGCAGACACGAGCAAATTGCCGCCGCCATGTCGCGGGCACCTGGCCGCCAGGCTTCCGACTCTCTGGACAGTTCCAGGAGTCTGTCGCCCGCGTCACCCAAAGCCTCCCGGCTCGTCGGTGCCTCCTGATGAACCTGTGGGTTAACAACTCCAGCCCCACACTGGCAGCTCACTGAGCACGCCTGCACGCGCAGCGTGAGCTCAGTTCTCTCTCCAACCCGAACACATACCGGGATGCCAGTCGGAGCCGCTTCACACTCACCTGCCCATTGGCGGCCCGAGCACAAGCACAGCTGTCTGCGAGGGCCGATTGCCTAACAGCTCCAGCACCAAAGAGGAGATGACCGCTTCTGACCGCTCAGGCGCCTGCGGGGAGGCTTAGGCTCCCGGCTTATGCCGCTGCGAACGCCCATAACGCGGATCATTCTCGCAGCTTCTGCTGCCTCTGCGAGCGGAACCCAGCCGGCGCTGCCGCTTCCGGAGGGACGTCCACGCTAGCGGTGCCAAGGATGTTTCCTCGGAGTGTTCCATTCAGACGCGGACCTGACTGCCTGCCACCAGCACGACGCGGCCGCACGCGGGAGCATCCTCCCTCTGGCTTGAGGCAGCTCCGCATCCCAGCTCAAGGAGAGGGAACGAGAGCACTACCGCCTCGTGCCCTCTACTGCGGAGTTGCTGGACATTTTGTCAACGTCCATGCCAGGGCTCAGCCAGTAAGCCGGAGGTGCCGGCAGGTGAGCGCCACGTATCTGCCTCCATCAGTCCAGTCGTCCACCTGGCTGCTCGAACCGTCTCGCGCAAGCTACATGTGCGCTGGGCTGAAATCTCTGGCTGAGCTGACGTGACTCGCATGGGTCTCGAAACATGACACTCCTTCAGATCGTAGCAATGAATCACGCACGTTTGCCCTTGGGATGGTAAGTCACCTTCCAGCATCGGGATTTGAGATATCACTTACCCGCAGGCTTGGTAACGACAGTGAGACTATTTTTGATTTTCCGTCATCGCTTGCACCTGTTGCTTTGGGTCATCCCTGCTACATGTCATAATCCTTACATTGGTCTAGTAATTTATCCTATTCCTGGAACGCTTTCTGTCATGCAGTGTTCACGTTCGCCGTTCGCTTCGTCCTCTGTTCTCAGAGGAACCTGGCTATTTGACAGGAGTGCCGAGGAATGATCGATCTTTGTCGCCGTTCTGAAACGCTCCCTCTTCCTTCATCGTCGATGATTGTAGTTGGATCTGGGATCACTTTCTCCGGCGTAGATCATTTTTCGAATGGTTCTAGCGCTCGAGATTGTCGTCTGCGTCCCTGACGCCGCGCATAGCGCTCGGTCGGGCGGGGCTCTTTGTTACGCTACGATCGCCCTGCGCCTGTGCACATGATCGGCTGAATGACACAACGTTGCCACGCTATCCGCTATCATGCTCATCAGCCACGAGATTCAGCAGGAGCCAGGTGCCATTGCTGGGAGCGCTTAACGCCACATACGCGCTTATCGAGAGGAGGAACCGAGCTGCACCATCTCCGCCAGGCTACCTTGGGAGCACCGGTCGTCTTCGCGCCAGCTGCTCTTCAGGCTAGTAAACGATGCCCCCGAGAGACATGCCGAACATCTTGTTTCTACAACAGGTTCTGACGATTTGTTATCCCGATTTTTCTTCCGTTCACCGAGACTGTTCAGCACGCTCGACGAAGCTACGTTTTCTGTAGAATTGTCCACGCTGAGAAGTTTTTCAGTACCTTCCTCCGCCAGCTCCCTCGCCCGTGTCACCAGATGGGATTCCGCTTTTTCCAGCCAGTAGACACAGTTGCAGCGCCTCGCTACTGGCTATGTGAACAGTTGTTCTTCACAGTTTGCTCTCAGTCAAGATGCCTATGGACTGTGAGTTTGATCTTCTACGCGACCCGCTTTGTTCTGATTGACAACACTTTTGACGCCATGCGGGGAGTCGATTCATTTCCAGTTCGAGAGCAATGTTCAGTCCTGCGCTTGTTTTTCAGTCATCTCGAGCGGCTAAATCGTTAACTGCCGCCACCGCTTATCCTAGGCTTAATGGCGTGGTTGAGGGGGCTACCGCTCTCTTGTCGCTGGGACAGAGCAGAACCTGAGGTACCGCCTCCCGCCAGATTAATGCCTGCTGTCGCTTGCTATTGTTGCTGCTTTGCTTTAGATCGTTCGGGCAAGAACACCGCGCCTGATGCTCTTTCCTGCTCTGCGGTTTACCGACCTCGAGTGGATTCTTCTATGGGTGTCGGTTATCAGTTCGAAATAGATAAAGGCAGCGTACGCCGCTGCCGCCAATCCTGGCCCGCCAAAATTTCCGTGCCTGGCGCCAGCGGCTCACTGCCGTTAACACGTCCTGCGTTTGCTCTGGCAGGTCGACTTCAGAGCGTGACACGCCGCTGGCTTCGGCCGACCGCGCCGCAGATGCTGGTACTGTACGTCGCTCCTCTTCTTCTCGACATGCCACACGCCTGGACTCTGTTCGCCTGAAGACCGATTTCTGTTGTCTATATAGTTCTCAAGGGGCACATTTCATTCTCCTCGCAGTCTCCTCGCTAGAGACGGCACAAATCACATGAGAATGCATTGAGGCCGCTCGCCTTAGTTTCTCACTTGAGTGCGCCTGTCGTTTGAAGCTGGTCGGCTTCTTCCGAGTCCTCAGGCCCACCGGTCATTAGAGAGGGTCGCAGATATTACTTGCCTTCTTCAGAAACCCCAGTGCCTGGGCACGCAATACGCCACTGCCGCTGCCGGTTACCCTCGCCGTCAGAGTCTGGGCCAGCCCTCTGCCTCATCCCAGTTACCGCCAAGCGCTTGTTCAACGCCAGAAGCATTCCGAGGAGTGGTGAGGTCTGCCGTTACAGCATGACGGAGAGCCGCCAAACGCAGGATTAAGCAGTCCAAGCAGACACAGAGAGCGTGGCTTTCCACCGCAACCTTCCTCTGACGAAGCCACTCGCACTCATTAGCCAGGCCTGGGCCGCAGCACTGCTTCCTCGCCGACATCTGCCGCCAAGCTCATCTCTAAAGCCTTCCATAAATTTCTCAAAGGCTTCTTTTGTCGCTCTGTCTTCAGTCGAGCGTTATCTATTTTGCTGGGCAGTGCCATAAGATCGACATACCGTGCGGTCACCAATACTTAGTGGATTGGGAGACAGCGAACCACACAGGAGTTGCCCGATACACCGTTCACCATCCATTCTCGCTACCTGTGATTCTCCTCGACAGGATATTGCGAGCGGGGGTATGTTTGTCATTTATTATCATGTTCGTCCCCGCGTTCTCATCCTTTTCCCCGCCGGCTCCAGCTCCCTTCTCTCGCCTTCTCTCCCAGTCGCCTCGTTTCCAGCCAGCACTACCTCTCAATCATCACACCTCTGACATCACTGTATTTCCCGATTGGGAGTCCTGCCTAACCAGCCCGTCTCCGTTTGGGACCCCGTCTCTTCATCGATACGCGAGCAGGCGTCTTCAAATACGGTCACCTGTTTACCTGCGGCCTCTCCAGACCAGGGAGGATTTCGTCTGATTATTTCCAGCAGGATTCAGGATTTTGTCGCTTTCATTTGGGACTTCGAATAAACTCGTTTCTTCGTTGCCGCTGGGTCCTCTTTTCACCCGCATGACAGACAGCTCACTGACGCTCCTTTCTTCCAGCGTGATATAACCCAACACATACCGCGAGAGAAAGCTCGATACGTCATTTCACCTGAATAATGGGGCACAGCTGGGAAGCGGGCCGATTGTTCTAACAATTACCCGGTGAGATGATACGGTTTGATCGTTCAGTTTTGGGAGGTTGGGCCTCTGGCTTCTGGCTGTCAAGTGCGACGACCATAACGGACACCTATAGAGTTTCGCACTCTGCCGCCTCTGTCCAGCTGGCGTCGCCTCGCTGGAGGCTCCACGCAGAAGGCCATGACGAGATTCGCCTCCCGGGAGCCAGCGTGGGACTCTTCACGCACCGCCACCGCAGGAACGCACAGGGCTGTCACTGAGCCGTGGAAGAGAGTCAATGCACGCTCAGGAGACTGAGCCCATGCTGGGAGGGCCGCATCTCGATTGGGCGAGGGAACGAGGGACATCACCGCCTGTGACAGTGGTATTTTTGCTGACATTTTGTTTCACTTATTCAGGTAGATGCCAGAGCTCATCAGTGCAGCGGAGGTTACTGGTGAGCTACTCAGGTCTCTCCATCGCATCCTACCTACATGTCGGTCCATTTGCTGAGTCAAATGCTGCGCTTGCCTGGGATAGGATTTCTGCCGAGGGTTACATGATCTTAAGCATGGGGGCTCGAGTCACGACATCTCTCCGTAATGCCAGCTCACTTTGGGGATGGTAGTCTTTCTCCCCAGTATCAGATATGAGACACTACTTCTTAATCATTATACCTGGCCCACAGTGAGCTGCCTCACTCTTACACTGTTGTTTTTATCTCTTCGGTTAGTGCCAAAATATAATCCTTATATTAATTGGTCTAGTAATTTATCCTTACCTGAACGTTTCTGTCATGCGAGCAAGTTTAATGCTGCTGGTCTCTGCTTCTTTCAGGAGAACCCGGTGATTGGGATTGTAGAGTGCCGAGGAATGACATGATCTGGCAAGATGCAATGCCAAGCCGGTTCAGAGCCGGTCGAGATTGTAGTGATCTCCTCGGGCCGTGCAGGTGCTCGAGATTACTTGTCTGTTTCTGGATGCGCCTGCCGGATGGGGTTTCAGTCAAGAAGAGGAGAAGCTCTCTGCGAGTGGCCGAATGACATAACGGTTACACCACCGCTTCCCCATGTCAGCTCGAGATTCTGCAGGGAGCCAGGTTCTTTACTGTTGTCCCCAGAGGCTTGAATATCCGGTCATCAGATAAGGCTTTTGGGTCATCATTCACCATCAGGTTTTCTTCCATCGGTCCACTTGGCCCAATCTCATTTTCCTATCACTTAATTATCTTCTCAAACTGCCGAAGAATGCAGGTTCGTAGATGAGATGTTAATACCATGCTTGACAGCGGGGATGAGCTAGGGTGATGAGCTGCGTTATTTTTACGCCAAACATAATGTACACACGTTTCACTTGGTTTCATCTGACATTGTTTTTCCCACTTCCAGTTTCCAGGCAAACATTAAACGACTCTTGCATGGATATCTTTGAAATGGCTTTCTTTTTCTCCTGCCACCTTCATAAGGCCAGATTTGCGTAATACACTGATTGTTGTCCCATGGACAGTTCTCACCAGCCGTACTGCAGTTATCCAGAAAGTGAACATGGGCCTCTTGGCATCTTCGATCAGTGTCTTCTCCTGTATGAGCCGAAAGCTTAGGACGGCCAGGTAGAGGTGGTTCGATTCTTCCATTTCACACACCGCCAGAACAGTGCGCCTTGGGATGTTTGCTTGGGAAATCTTGTGAGCTCCACCGGTTTCTAAATCCTTCACAACAGTATGACTGCCTGGTGTTCCTTACCATGACGCTCTGCGACCCTGACCTGAGACCAGTCACAGCGCAGGTGAATGCAGACGAGATTTCGATTACAGTGATTTTATCATCATTGTCATTTGTGTCAACACATCATCTCTTATCCTCACCGAACTTCGAGAGTAGCTTGCTGCACTGCTGAATGTTTCACTTTTCAGTTTTTTGATTTGCTTAAAGTTTGAAATATCTCGATAATGTCGCTCCACTTCATGATTGTAAACTTCATCTGTTGTTGATTTTCTTCACGTGCAATACAGTTTTCATCTTATGTTTGAAGCCTGAATGGCAGGTCGCAAAGCCTCGCTGGCCGACAGAAGGCACCGTAGTACGGGGCGCTGGGGACACAGAAGTCTCAAATCATTGAGACAGAACAATGTAAAAATTCCTGTGCTCTTTCATTGCTTTCTCTCTGCTGGTGTCTTATTAGGCTCTTTCCTCTATCCTCTTCTCTCTCCTTCTCATTTCCTCTCGCTTCCTCTCTCTCTTCTGTCGCCTGCTTCCAGCCGTTCTTATTCCCCAATCAACAATTATCTCCACCCCGACCCTGATTAGATCCCATTTCTTCCTGTTTCCCGCCCCATCCTTCATTCATTGCTCACTGCAAGCCCGTGATGTTTCTCAAACGCAAAACAAGTACCCGCTGGCGAGCAGCAAGTGCCCGAGTTCACCGGTGGTACCCGCCTGACTGTCTCCGCTGTGCCCCAGCCATTACGAGTAGTAATATGCCTTGTTTGTGCGTGCACTGCCGGATTCAGAACCGCCGTCGCTTGGGTCCACACCATCGCATACCAGAAGGATCCCACCAGCGAATGGACCCAGCGACTACAGAGGCCGCAACATTACCGAGATCCAGAGCAGTGCCTGCAGACACGAGCAGGTTGCCGCCATGCCGCGGGAATTCCGGCCCGCCGGGCGCCCCGATCTCCCCGACGTGCCCAGAGTTTCGGCTCTCGCGTCACCTGCCATTCCCGGCCCGAACTCCAGGTTAATAACGCCACGCCGTAGATATCGCCCTCACCCAGTGCAGATACAGGCGCTCTCCAACCAACACATACTCTGCGAGACCCTACCGGCCGGGCCGAGAGCAAGACAGCCACACCTGGAGGCAGTACGATTGTTCCCACACAGAACTTAAAGAGGAGATGATTCGGCGCTTGGCGGGGAGGAAGGTTCGGCTTTCCTTATGTTACAGACGATTCATTAACGATTACCCTTGCTTGCTGGAACGAGGATCACAATCGGCTGCTTCTATTGCGCATTTGATAGTTTTGTCATTCTCATGTCCAGTGTGTTGTATCAGTAAGCGAGGGTTGGCTGCGAGCGCTTGCTCACTGTGTCCTCCAGATCCGCACGCTGGAGTTCGGGTGTTGCGGTGCCTGATTGAGGCCGAGGCTTACGACGCAAGCATGGGCTCGGGCACATCTCTTCGCACAGCCAGCTCACCCATGCCTGCCCAGATGTCGCCCTTCCCAGCAGATTTGAGACCACCAGCAGCTGGTGGCCACAGTGACTCACTCGATTTTCGTTCACTCCACCTGCTGCTCTTGGGTCATCCTCAGGCAAAACATAATCCCATTAATTGGTCTAGTGGTCTCTGAACGTTCCTCTCCTGAGAAGTGGGGACAGAAGAAATGGGAGGGATGGCAGACATTAAACACTTCACATGACAAGAAACGTTCCAGGATAGGATAGAATTACTAGACCAATTAATAGAAGGATTATGACATACTAGCCAGGGATGACCCAAAACAACAGGTGTAAAAGGTGAACGAAAAATCAAAAAAGAAATAGTCTCACTGTGGTTACCAGATACTGTGAGAGTTAAAGGTAGTGTCTCAAATCTGATACTGGTCTGGCCTTTACTGGACATGAATTGACAAATGTCCATCAAATCCGCAATAGAAGCACAGGCGGTTGGTGATCCTCCGTTCCCTCTCCTTGGTCGAGATGCGAATACCTCCCAGCTGCATGGGCTCAGTCTCTGAGCCAGAGGAGGGAGATGGTTGCGATGCGGAGCAGGGAAACACTGTTGACGCGAGCTCTCTTCCACGAGCTTGGTGACGAAGATCTACCCGTCGTTCTATGCGGATGGCGAGAGCAATCAAAGAGTCCACACTGGAAGGAACCTCCCGAGAGAGAATCTCATCTTTGACCACTGCGTGGAGTCCCTCCAGAAAACGAGCGAGCAGCGCCGGCTCGTTCCAGTCACTAGAGGCAGCAAGAGTGCGAAACTCTATAGAGTAATCCGTTATGGATCGATCACCTTGGCATAGGGAAGCCAGGGCCCTAGAAGCCTCCCACCAAAAACTGAACGGTCAAAAACCCGAATCATCTCCTCTTTAAAGTTCTGGTAATTGTTAGAACAATCAGCCCTTGCCTCCCAGATAGCTGTGCCCCACTCTCGAGCCCGGCCAGTAAGGAGTGAAATGACGTAAGCAACCCGAGCTCTCTCGCTAGAGTATGTGTTGGGTTGGAGAGAGAACACAATATCACACTGGGTGAGAAAGGAGCGGCACTCCGTGGGCTGCCCGGAGTAGCAAGGTGGGTTATTAACCCTAGGTTCCGGAGGCTCGGCAGGCCAGGAAGTAACAGGTGGCACGAGACGAAGACTCTGGAACTGTCCAGAGAGGTCGGAAACCCGAGCGGCCAGGTTCTCCACGGCATGGCGAGCAGCAGACAATTCCTGCTCGTGTCTGCCGAGCATGGCTCCTTGGATCTCGACGGCAGTGTTACGAGCATCTGTAGTCGCTGGGTCCATTCTTTGGTCGGATCCTTCTGTTATGCCGGTGAATGAGGACCCAAAAGCGACTTGGCGAAAACAGAGTTTTTAATCCAGTAAAGTTACTTTACAAACAAAAGGCATAATACTACTCGTAATGACGAGAACAGACTGGAGACTTGATCAAGAACTGCAGGTTGCCTCGGGAAGGCACTTGAACGTAGCAGACTCAGACACCTGCTCACCACGCAGCATCTGAGGGAAACACGACACGACAGGGCAATACATAGACACAGCACAGTGAACAATAGATAAGGATCAGACAGGGCAGGAACGGAAAACAAGGAGAGAAATAGGGACTCTAATCAGGGAAAAGGATCGGGAACAGGTGTGGGAAGACTAATTGATTGATTAGGGGAATAGGAACAGCTGGGAGCAGGAACGGAACGATAGAGAGAAGAGAGAGCGAGAGAGTGAGAGAGGGAGGGGGAGAGAGAAGGGATAGAAAGAGGGAAAGAACCTAATAAGACCAGCAGAGGGAAACGAATAGAAGGGGAAGCACAGGGACAAGACATGATAATCAATGACAAAACATGACAGTTTTACATTGTTCTGTCTCAGCAATTTAGGAGACATTTAGGTCTGTGTCCCAAAAGGCACCCCATTACCTACAGTGCCTTGCGAAACTATTCGGCCCCCTTGAACTTTGCGACCTTTTGCCACATTTCAGGCTTCAAACATAAAGATAGAAAACTGTATTTTTTGGTGAAGAATCAACAACAAGTGGGACACAATCATGAAGTGGAACGACATTTATTGGATATTTCAAACTTTTTTAAACAAATCAAAAACTGAAAAATTGGGCGTGCAAAATTATTCAGCCCCTTTACTTTCAGTGCAGCAAACTCTCTCCAGAAGTTCAGTGAGGATCTCTGAATGATCCAATGTTGACCTAAATGACTAATGATGATAAATACAATCCACCTGTGTGTAATCAAGTCTCCGTATAAATTCACCTGCACTGTGATAGTCTCAGAGGTCAAGTTAAAAGCGCAGAGAGCATCATGAAGAACAAGGAACACACCAGGCAGGTCCGAGATACTGTTGTGAAGAAGTTTAAAGCCGAATTTGGATACAAAAAGATTTCCCAAGCTTTAAACATCCCAAGGCGCACTGTGCAAGCGATAATATTGAAATGGAAGGAGTATCAGACCACTGCAAATCTACCAAGACCTGGCCGTCCCTCTAAACTTTCAGCTCATACAAGGAGAAGACTGATCAGAGATGCAGCCAAGAGGCCCATGATCACTCTGGATGAACTGCAGAGATCTACAGCTGAGGTGGGAGACTCTGTCCATAGGACAACAATCAGTCGTATATTGCACAAATCTGGCCTTTATGGAAGAGTGGCAAGAAGAAAGCCATTTCTTAAAGATATCCATACAAAGGGTCGTTTAATGTTTGCCACAAGCCACCTGGGAGACACACCAAACATGTGGAAGAAGGTGCTCTGGTCAGATGAAACCAAAATTGAACTTTTTGGCAACAATGCAAAACATTATGTTTGACGTAAAAGCAACACAGCTCATCACCCTGAACACACCATCCCCACTGTCAAACATGGTGGTGGCAGCATCATGGTTTGGGCCTGCTTTTCTTCAGCAGGGACAGGGAAGATGGTTAAAATTGATGGGAAGATGGATGGAGCCAAATACAGGACCATTCTGGAAGAAAACCTGATGGTGTTATGCAGGTGAATGATGACCCAAAAGCGACTTAGCGAAGTCCCCCTCTCTGATGAGCACGAGATGGTAAGCATTACGAAGGTCCAACTTAGTAAAGAACCTGGCTCCCTGCAGAATCTCGAAGGCTGATGACATAAGGGGAAGCGGATAATGATTCTTAACCGTTATGTCATTCAGCCCTCGATAATCCACGCAGGGGCGCAGAGTACCGTCCCTCTTCTTAACAAAAAAAAACCCCGCTCCGGCAGGAGAGGAAGAAGGCACTACGGTGCCGGCGTCAAGAGAAACAGACAAATAATCCTCGAGAGCCTTACGTTCGGGAGCCGACAGAGAGTATAGTCTACCCCGAGGGGGAGTGGTCCCCGGAAGGAGATCAATACTACAATCATACGACCGGTGAGGAGGAAGGGAGTTGGCTCTGGACCGACTGAAGACCGTGCGCAGATCATGATATTCCTCCGGCACTCCTGTCAAATCACCAGGTTCCTCCTGAGAAGAGGGGACAGAAGAAACAGGAGGGATAGCAGACATTAAACACTTCACATGACAAGAAACGTTCCAGGATAGGATAGAATTACTAGACCAATTAATATAAGGATTATGACATACTAGCCAGGGATGACCCAAAACAACAGGTGTAAAAGGTGAACGAAAAATCAAAAAGGAAATAGTCTCACTGTGGTTACCAGATACTGTGAGGGTTAAAGGTAGTGTCTCATATCTGATACTGGGGAGAAGACTACCATCTAAGGCGAACATGGGCGTGGGCTTCCCTAACTGTCTGAGAGGAATGTCATGTTTCCGAGCCCATGCTTCGTCCATAAAACAACCCTCAGCCCCAGAGTCTATCAAGGCACTGCATGAAGCAGCCGAACCGGTCCAGCATAGATGGACCGACATAGTAGTACAGGATCTTGATGGAGAGACCTGAGTAGTAGCGCTCACCAGTAGCCCTCCGCTTACTGATGAGCTCTGGCATCTACTGGACATGAATTGACAAAATGTCCAGCAAAACCGCAATAGAGGCACAGGCGGTTGGTGATCCTCCGTTCCCTCTCCTTAGTCGAGATGCGAATACCTCCCAGCTGCATGGGCTCAGTCTCTGAGCCGGAGGGAGGAGATGGTTGCGATGCGGAGAGGGGGAACACCGTTAACGCGAGCTCTCTTCCACGAGCTCGGTGACGAAGATCTACCCGTCGTTCTATACGGATGGCGAGTGCAATCAAAGAGTCCACACTGGAAGGAACCTCCCGGGAGAGAATCTCATCCTTAACCTCTGCGTGGAGTCCCCTCCAGAAAACGAGCGAGCAGCGCCAGCTCGTTCCAGTCACTAGAGGCAGCAAGAGTGCGAAACTCTATAGAGTAATCCGTTATGGATCGATCACCTTGACATAGGGAAGCCAGGGCCCTAGAAGCCTCCCTACCAAAAACTGAACAATCAAAAACCCGTATCATCTCCTCTTTAAAGTTCAGGTAATTGTTAGAACAATCAGCCCTTGCTTCCCAGATAGCTGTGCCCCACTCTCGAGCCCGGCCAGTAAGGAGTGAAATGACGTAAGCAATCCGAGCTCTCTCTCTTGAGTATGTGTTGGGTTGGAGAGAGAACACAATATCACACTGGGTGAGAAAGGAGCGGCACTCAGTGGGCTGTCCTGTCATGCAGGTGAAAGAGGACCCAAAAGCGACTTAACAGAAACAGAGTTTATTCAAGTCCAAACAGAAAACGACAAATCCTGAATCCTTAACAGGAAATGTCCAAACAGGGAATAACAGAAATCCTCTAGTCTGTAGAGGGGAATAACAGGAGAAGCGGCCACAGACTGCAGGTCGCTTCGGGTAGGCGCAGGCCGTAGCTGACAGAGACACCTGCTCACACGCAGCATCTGATGAAGGCAAAAACACGACAGGACAGGGCGATACACAATCACAGCACGGTGAATTCTAAACAAGGAACCGACAGGACAGGAACGGAACACAAAGGAAGAAATAGGGACTCTAATCAGGGGAAAGGATCGGGAACAGGTGTGGGAAGACTAAATGATGATTAGGGGAATAGGAACAGCTGGGAGCAGGAACGGAACGATAGAGAGAAGAGAGAGCGAGAGAGTGAGAGAGGGAGGGGGAGAGAGAGGGATAGAAAGAGGGAAAGAACCTAATAAGACCAGCAGAGGGAAAAAAATAGAATGGGGAGCACAGGGACAAGACATGATAATAAATGACAAACATGACAGTACCCCCCCCACTCACCGAGCGCCTCCTGGCGCACTCGAGGAGGAATCCTGGCGGCAACGGAGGAAATCATCGATGAGTGAACGGTCCAGCACGTCCCGAGACGGAACCCAACTCCTCTCCTCAGGACCGTAACCCTCCCAATCCACTAAGTATTGGTGACCCCGTCCCCGAGAACGCATGTCCATGATCTTATGTACCTTGTAAATAGGTGCGCTCTCGACAAGGACGGGAGGGGGGAGGGAAGACGAACGGGGGTGCGAAGAAAGGGCTTAACACAGGAGACATGGAAGACAGGATGGACGCGACGAAGATGTCGCGGAAGAAGCAGTCGCACAGCGACAGGATTGACGACCTGGGAGACACGGAACGGACCAATGAACCGCGGAGTCAACTTACGAGAAGCTGTCGTAAGAGGAAGGTTGCGAGTGGAAAGCCACACTCTCTGGCCGCAACAATACCTTGGACTCTTAATCCTGCGTTTATTGGCGGCTCTCACCGTCTGTGCCCTGTAACGGCAAAGTGCAGACCTCACCCTCCTCCAGGTGCGCTCACAACGTTGGACAAACGCTGAGCGGAGGGAACGCTGGACTCGGCAAGCTGGGATGAGAACAGAGGAGGCTGGTAACCCAGACTACTCTGAAACGGAGATAACCCGGTAGCAGACGAAGGAAGCGAATTGTGAGCGTATTCTGCCCAGGGGAGCTGTTCTGCCCAAGACGCAGGGTTTCTGAAAGAAAGGCTGCGTAGTATGCGACCAATCGTCTGATTGGCCCTCTCTGCTTGACCGTTAGACTGGGGATGAAACCCGGAAGAGAGACTGACGGACGCACCAATCAAACGACAGAACTCCCTCCAAAACTGTGACGTGAATTGCGGGCCTCTGTCTGAAACGGCGTCTAACGGGAGGCCATGAATTCTGAATACATTCTCAATAATGATTTGTGCCGTCTCCTTAGCGGAAGGAAGTTTAGCGAGGGGAATGAAATGTGCCGCCTTAGAGAACCTATCGACAACCGTAAGAATCACAGTCTTCCCCGCAGACAAAGGCAGACCGGTAATGAAGTCTAAGGCGATGTGAGACCATGGTCGAGAAGGAATGGGGAGCGGTCTGAGACGACCGGCAGGAGGAGAGTTACCCGAATTAGTCTGCGCGCAGTCCGAACAAGCAGCCACGAAACGGCGCGTGTCACGCTCCTGAGTCGGCCACCAAAAGCGCTGGCGAATAGACGCAAGAGTGCCTCGAACACCGGGATGACCAGCTAACTTGGCAGAGTGAGCCCACTGAAGAACAGCCAGACGAGTGGAAACAGGAACGAAAAGGAGGTTACTAGGACAAGCGCGCGGCGACGCAGTGTGCGTGAGTGCTTGCTTAACCTGTCTTTCAATTCCCCAGACTGTTAACCCGACAACACGCCCATAAGGAAGAATCCCCTCGGGATCAGTAGAAGCCACAGAAGAACTAAACAGACGGGATAAGGCATCAGGCTTGGTGTTCTTGCTACCCGGACGGTAAGAAATCACAAACTCGAAACGAGCGAAAAACAACGCCCAACGAGCTTGACGGGCATTAAGTCGTTTGGCAGAACGGATGTACTCAAGGTTCTTATGGTCTGTCCAAACGACAAAAGGAACGGTCGCCCCCTCCAACCACTGTCGCCATTCGCCTAGGGCTAAGCGGATGGCGAGCAGTTCACGGTTACCCACATCATAGTTGCGCTCAGATGGCGACAGGCGATGAGAAAAATAAGCGCAAGGATGAACCTTATCGTCAGACTGGAAGCGCTGGGATAGAATGGCTCCCACGCCTACCTCTGAAGCGTCAACCTCGACAATGAATTGTCTAGTGACGTCAGGAGTAACGAGGATAGGAGCGGACGTAAAACGTTCTTTTAGAAGATCAAAAGCTCCCTGGGCGGAACCGGACCACTTAAAACACGTCTTGACAGAAGTAAGAGCTGTGAGAGGGCAGCAACTTGACCGAAATTACGAATGAAACGCCGATAGAAATTAGCGAAACCTAAAAGCGCTGCAACTCGACACGTGACCTTGGAACGGGCCAATCACTGACAGCTTGGACCTTAGCGGAATCCATCTGAATGCCTTCAGCGGAAATAACGGAACCGAGAAAAGTAACGGAGGAGACATGAAAAGAGCACTTCTCAGCCTTTACGTAGAGACAATTCTCTAAAAGGCGCTGTAGAACACGTCGAACGTGCTGAACATGAATCTCGAGTGACGGAGAAAAAATCAGGATATCGTCAAGATAGACAAAAACAAAGATGTTCAGCATGTCTCTCAGAACATCATTTACTAATGCCTGAAAAACAGCTGGCGCATTGGCGAGACCGAACGGCAGAACCCGGTACTCAAAATGCCCTAACGGAGTGTTAAACGCCGCCACTCGTCCCCCCTCTCTGATGCGCACGAGATGGTAAGCGTTACGAAGGTCCAACTTAGTAAAGCACCTGGCTCCCTGCAGAATCTCGAAGGCTGATGACATAAGGGGAAGCGGATAACGATTCTTAACCGTTATGTCATTCAGCCCTCGATAATCCACGCAGGGCGCAGAGTACCGTCCTTCTTCTTAACAAAAGAACCCCGCCCCGGCCGGAGAGGAAGAAGGCACTATGGTACCGGCGTCAAGAGACACAGACAAATAATCCTCGAGAGCCTTACGTTCGGGAGCCGACAGAGAGTATAGTCTACCTCGAGGAGGAGTGGTCCCCGGAAGGAGATCAATACTACAATCATACGACCGGTGAGGAGGAAGGGAGTTGGCTCGGGACCGACTGAAGACCGTGCGCAGATCATGATATTCCTCCGGCACTCCTGTCAAATCGCCAGGTTCCTCCTGAGAAGTAGGGACAGAAGAAACGGGAGGGATGGCAGACATTAAACACTTCACATGACAAGAAACGTTCCAGGATAGGATAGAATTACTAGACCAATTAATAGAAGGATTATGACATACTAGCCAGGGATGACCCAAAACAACAGGTGTAAACGGTGAACGGAAAATCAAAAAAGAAATAGTCTCACTGTGGTTACCAGATACTGTGAGGGTTAAAGGTAGTGTCTCAAATCTGATACTGGGAAGATGACTACCATCTAAGGCGAACATGGGCGTAGGCTTCTCTAACTCTCTGAAAGGAATGTCATGTTTCCGAACCCATGCTTCGTCCATGAAACAACCCTCAGCCCCAGAGTCTATCAAGGCACTACATGTAGCACCCGAACCGGTCCAGCGTAGATGGACCGACAAAGTAGTACAGGATTTTGATGGAGAGACTTGAGTAGTTGCGCTCACCTGTAGCCCTCCGCTTACAGATGAGCTCTGGCTTTTACTGGACATGAATTAACAAAATGTCCAGCAACTCCGCAATAGAGGCACAGGCGGTTGGTGATCCTCCGTTCCCTCTCCTTAGTCGAGATGCGAATCCCTCCCAGCTGCATGGGCTCAGTCTCAAAGCCAGAGGAGGGAGATGGTTGCGATGCGGAGCAGGGAAACACCGTTGATGCGAGCTCTCTTCCACGAGCCCGGTGACGAAGATCTACCCGTCGTTCTATGCGGATGGCGAGAGCAATCAAAGAGTCCACATCTGAAGGAACCTCCCGGGAGAGAATCTCATCCTTAACCACTGCGTGGAGTCCCTCCAGAAAACGAGCGAGCAGCGCCGGCTCGTTCCACTCACTAGAGGCAGCAAGAGTGCGAAACTCAATAGAATAATCCGTTATGGACCGTTCACCTTGGCATAAGGAAGCCAGGGCCCTAGAAGCCTCCCCACCAAAAACTGAACGGTCAAAACCCGAATCATCTCCTCTTTAAAGTTCTGGAACTTGTTAGAGCAATCAGCCCTTGCCTCCCAGATAGCTGTGCCCCATTCTCGAGCCCGGCCAGTAAGGGAGTGAAATGACGTAAGCAACCCGAGCTCTCTCTAGAGTATGTGTTGGGTTGGAGAGAGAACACAATCTCACACTGCGTGAGAAAGGAGCGGCACTCAGTGGGCTGCCCGGAGTAGCAAGGTGGGTTATTAACCCTAGGTTCTGGAGGCTCGGCAGGCCAGGAAGTAACAGGTGGCACGAGACGTAGACTCTGGAACTGTCCAGAGAGGTCGGAAACCTGAGCGGCCAGGTTCTCCACGGCATGGCGAGCAGCAGACAATTCCTGCTCGTGTCTGCCGAGCATGGCTCCTTGGATCTCGACGGCAGTGTAACGAGCGTCTGAAGTCGCTGGGTCCATTCCTTGGTCGGTTCCTTCTGTCATGCAGGTGAAAGAGGACCCAAAAGCGACTTAACAGAAACAGAGTTTATTCAAGTCCAAACAGAAAACGACAAATCCTGAATCCTTAACAGGAAATGTCCAAACAGGGAATAACAGAAATCCTCTAGTCTGTAGAGGGGAATAACAGGAGAAGCGGCCACAGACTGCAGGTCGCTTCGGGTAGGCGCAGGCCGTAGCTGACAGAGACACCTGCTCACACGCAGCATCTGATGAAGGCAAAAACACGACAGGACAGGGCGATACACAATCACAGCACGGTGAATTCTAAACAAGGAACCGACAGGACAGGAACGGAACACAAAGGAAGAAATAGGGACTCTAATCAGGGGAAAGGATCGGAACAGGTGTGGGAAGACTAAATGATGATTAGGGGAATAGGAACAGCTGGGAGCAGGAACGGAACGATAGAGAGAAGAGAGAGCGAGAGAGTGAGAGAGGAGGGGAGAGAGAGGGATAGAAAGAGGGAAAGAACCTAATAAGACCAGCAGAGGGAAACGAATAGAATGGGGAGCACAGGGACAAGACATGATAATAAATGACAAACATGACATGTCCGGGAGTGTCATGGTGTGTTATTAACCCTAGGTTCCGGAGACTCGGCAGACCAGGAAGTAGCTGCTGGCACGAGACGAAGACTCTGAAACTGTCCAGAGAGGTCGGAAACCTGAGCGGCCAGGGTCTCAACGGCATGACGAGCAGCAGACAATTCCTGCTCGTGTCTGCCGAGCATAGCTCCCTGGATCTCGACGGCAGTGTTACGAGAATCCGTAGTCGCTGGGTCCATTCTTGGTTGGATCCTTCTGTTATGCAGGTGAATGAGGACCCAAAAGCGACTTAGCGAAAACAGAGTCTTTATTCCAGTAAAGGCAAAAGTAATAATTCTGGAACACTCAAGAGAAAACAAAACAGGAAAAAACTTAAATCCACTCGTAGTAACGAGGACAGACTGGAGACTCGACCATTGACTGCAGGTTGCTTCGGGAAGGCACCAACCGTAGCAGACTAAGACACCTGCTCACACGCAGCATCTGAAGGAGACAAGACACGACAGGGCGAGACAAGGACACAGCACAGCGAAC
>NW_025750602.1:0-18514 GCF_021184085.1 Oncorhynchus gorbuscha | reverse complement strand
AGTGACCGATGTGATGTACTCCTCAATACCATTGGAGGAATTCCAGAACATATTCCAGTCTGTGCTAACAAAACAGTCCTGAAGCTGAGCATCTGCGTCATCTGACCACTTCTTTATTGTCCGAGTCACTGGTGCTTCCTGCTAAAAACCGCTCTACGCTTCCAAGAAGAAAAACTGCCACTCTGAATTCGCTCGATTTGTTAATATCACAATTTAACCAACACCCATCTATTGTTGTGACAACCTGACCTACCATTTTGTTTTTAACTATTGAAACCAAACAGTATGAGTTGAATATAAAGTATTTTAATAAACATGAAAATGTGAACGTAAAAAAGCGCTCATAATTTAAAATAGGCTACATGTCATATTAAACAGCATGTAAACACTCTAAATAGGTCAGGAGCCAGACAGGGAGCCTAAGAAGAAACTACCACATTAATTGAGGCTATATTATTTCAATTTTATTCACACATAGTCACAAGAAATACATTGTGAAGCTTCGTGAGTGAGACAAGGCTGGTAGGGACAGAGCACTCAGCAATTAAACAACATTTAGTTGTATTAAATCATCATAGTCAATCAATTGCACATATAGCCTGTGACTTACTTATAATTAAGTACAAATTAAATGAGAAATGCCTGATTAGGCTCAGTGTCTATTTGGGGACAGACACTGAGTGCCTTTGCATTCTTTTTTAGAAACAAGTTTGTCCAGAGTCTGTGGCTTCAGGCTCCTGCGATAGTGCCTGGAGAGCAGACCAGCAGTAGAGAATACCCTCTCCACACTTGCAAAAGCTACGCTTGCCAGGCTGGGCAGAGATGCAGAGTTGTTTAAAAATACATCTATAGGTAGGGCCTAAAGGTTTTTAGGCAAAACAACCACATCAAAAGAGAAAGCTCCTTGAAAGTGGAATATGCCGGGCCTTCTGGGCCAAAATCAATTATGGCCTACCACCCAATCCCCAAACAGAGAGGGAGAGACTACCACCCAATCCAAAAACAGAGAGGAGAGACTACCACCCAATCCAAAAACAGAGAGGGAGAGACTACCAGCCAATCCAAAAACAGAGGGGGAGACTACCAGCCAATCCAAAAACAGAGAGGGAGAGACTACCAGCCAATCCAAAAACAGAGAGGGAGAGACTACCACCCAATCCAAAAACAGAGAGGGAGAGACTACCACCCAATCCAAAAACAGAGAGGGAGAGACTACCACCCAATCCCCAAACAGGCAGGGAGAGACTACCACCCAATCCAAAAACAGAGAGGGAGAGACTACCACCCAATCCAAAAACAGAGAGGGAGAGACTACCACCCAATCCCCAAACAGGCAGGGAGAGACTACCACCCAATCCAAAAACAGAGAGGGAGAGACTACCACCCAATCCCCAAACAGAGGGAGAGACTACCACCCAATCCCCAAACAGAGAGGGAGAGACTACCACCCAATCCCAAACAGAGAGGAGAGACTACCACCCAATCCCCAAAACAGGCAGGGAGAGACTACCACCCAATCCAAAAACAGAGAGGGAGAGACTACCACCCAATCAAAAACAGAGAGGGAGAGACTACCACCCAATCACCAAACAGAAAAATAGAGAGGGAGAGACTACCACCCAATCCCCAAACAGAGAGGAGAGACTACCACCCAATCACCAAACAGGGGAGAGACTACCACCCAATCCAAAAACAGAGAGGGAGAGACTACCACCCAATCCCCAAACAGAGAGGAGAGACTACCACCCAATCACCAAACAGAGAGGGAGAGACTACCACCCAATCACCAAACAGAGAGGAGAGACTACCACCCAATCACAGAGAAACAGAGAGGGAGAGACTACCACCCAATCACCAAACAGAGAGGGAGAGACTACCACCCAATCACCAAACAGAGAGGGAGAGACTACCACCCAATCACCAAACAGAGAGGGAGAGACTACCACCCAATCACCAAACAGAGAGGGAGAGACTACCACCCAATCACCAAACAGAGAGGGAGAGACTACCACCCAATCCCCAAACAGAGAGGGAGAGACTACCACCCCAAACAGGAGGGAGAGACTCCACCCAAAACAGAGAGGGAGAGACTACCACCCAATCCCCAAACAGAGAGGAGAGACTACCACCCAATCCAAAAACAGAGAGGGAGAGACTACCACCCAATCCCAAACAGAGAGGGGGAGACTACCACCCAATCCCCAAACAGGCAGGGAGAGACTACCACCCAATCCAAAAACAGAGAGGGAGAGACTACCACCCAATCCCCAAACAGGCAGGGAGAGACTACCACCCAATCCAAAAACAGAGAGGGAGAGACTACCACCCAATCCCCAAACAGGCAGGGAGAGACTACCACCCAATCCAAAAACAGAGAGGGAGAGACTACCACCCAATCCCCAAACAGGCAGGGAGAGACTACCACCCAATCCCCAAACAGGCAGGGAGAGACTACCACCCAATCCAAAAACAGAGAGGGAGAGACTACCACCCAATCCCCAAACAGGCAGGGAGAGACTACCACAAAATCCAAAAACAGAGAGGGAGAGACTACCACCCAATCCAAAAACAGAGAGGGAGAGACTACCAGCCAATTCAAAAACAGAGAGGGAGAGACTACCACCCAATCCAAAAACAGAGAGGGAGAGACTACCACCCAATCCCCAAACAGAGAGGGAGAGACTACCACCCAATCCAAAAACAGAGAGGGAGAGACTACCACCCAATCCCAAACAGAGAGGAGAGACTACCACCCAATCCAAACAGAGAGGGAGAGACTACCACCCAATCCAAAAACAGAGAGGGAGAGACTACCACCCAATCCAAAAACAGAGAGGAGAGACTACCACCCAATCCCCAAACAGAGAGGGAGAGACTACCACCCAATCCAAAAACAGAGAGGGAGAGACTACCACCCAATCCAAAAACAGAGAGGAGAGACTACCACCCAATCCCCAAACAGGCAGGGAGAGACTACCACCCAATCCAAAAACAGAGGGAGAGACTACCAGCCAATCCAAAAAACAGAGAGGGAGAGACTACCACCCAAATCCCCAAACAGGCAGGGAGAGACTACCACCCAATCCAAAAACAGAGAGGGAGAGACTACCAGCCAATCCCCAAACAGAGAGGGAGAGACTACCACCCAATCCAAAAACAGAGAGGGAGAGACTACCACCCAATCCCCAAACAGAGAGGGAGAGACTACCATCCCCAAACAGAGAGGGAGAGACTACCACCCAATCCAAAAACAGAGAGGGAGAGACTACCACCCAATCCCCAAACAGGCAGGGAGAGACTACCACCCAATCCCCAAACAGAGAGGAGAGACTACCACCCAATCCCCAAACAGAGAGGGAGAGACTACCACCCAATCCAAAAATAGAGAGGGAGAGACTACCACCCAATCCCCAAACAGGCAGGGAGAGACTACCACCCAATCTAAAAACAGAAAGGAGAGACTACCACCCAATCCCCAAACAGAGAGGGAGAGACTACCACCCAATCCAAAACAGAGAGGGAGAGACTACCACCCAATCCAAAAACAGAGAGGGAGAGACTACCACCCAATCCCCAAACAGGCAGGGAGAGACTACCACCCAATCCAAAAACAGAGAGGGAGAGACTACCACCCAATCCCCAAACAGAGGGAGAGACTACCACCCAATCCAAAAACAGAGAGGGAGAGACTACCACCCAATCCCCAAACAGGCAGGGAGAGACTACCACCCAATCCAAAAACAGAGAGGGAGAGACTACCACCCAATCCAAAAAAACAGAGAGGAGAGACTACCACCCAATCCAAAAACAGAGAGGGAGAGACTACCACCCAATCCCCAAACAGGCAGGGAGAGACTACCACCCAATCCAAAAACAGAGAGGGGGAGACTACCACCCAATCCCCAAACAGAGAGGGAGAGACTACCACCCAATCCAAAAACAGAGAGGGAGAGACTACCACCCAATCCAAAAACAGAGAGGGAGAGACTACCACCCAATCCAAAAACAGAGGGGGAGACTACCACCCAATCCCCAAACAGGCAGGGAGAGACTACCACCCAATCCAAAAACAGAGAGGAGAGACTACCAGCCAATCCAAAAACAGAGAGGAGAGACTACACCCACTCCAAAAACAGAGAGGGAGAGACTACCACCCAATCCCCAAACAGAGAGGAGAGACTACCACCCAATCCCCAAACAGGCAGGGAGAGAGACTACCACCCAATCCAAAAACAGAGAGGGAGAGACTACCACCCAATCCCCAAACAGGCAGGGAGAGACTACCACCCAATCCAAAAACAGAGAGGGAGAGACTACCACCCAATCCAAAAACAGAGAGGGAGAGACTACCACCCAATCCCCAAACAGGCAGGGAGAGACTACCACCCAATCCCCAAACAGAGAGGGAGAGACTACCACCCAATCCAAAAACAGAGAGGGAGAGACTACCACCCAATCCCCAAACAGGCAGGGAGAGACTACCACCCAATCCAAAAACAGAGAGGGAGAGACTACCACCCAATCCCCAAACAGGCAGGGAGAGACTACCACAAAATCCAAAAACAGAGAGGGAGAGACTACCACCCAATCCCCAAACAGGCAGGGAGAGACTACCACCCAATCCCCAAACAGGCAGGGAGAGACTACCACCCAATCCCCAAACAGGCAGGGAGAGACTACCACCCAATCCCCAAACAGGTAGGGAGAGACTACCATAGAAATCTGTATTTTGTTTTAAAGTTCAGCTGTGTCGATTTTCTGCCTGTCTAATCTCCTCAGAACTCAACAAGTGCCTTTGACATAGGCTGGGGGAAGAGGCTAGGGATTGAATTGGGATAGAGCTACAGAGACAGGAGTGCAGGAAGGGTTATCATTTACTCCCCCTAGCACTGCTTCAGCAGAAAGGGGCTATTCTCAAGAAAGTTTCACTTGCAATAATTGTGTTTTTTTACTTTTTCTAGCTACTTTTAAATTGTTATTTGCTCTGGATTACACCATATGCTAAATGAATAAAATATAAAAATTGGGTTGGATTATAAAGACAGCATAGAAGGGCAGGTGGAGGGTTGCTCAGATGATCACCTTCCTCCTTGTCATCGCTTTCACGGAGTAATGGCACCATAGAGCAAAGGGAGGGTTTACTTGCAATTATTGTGATAGCTTTACCTACTTTGTAACCTTCATTTAACTAGGCAAGTCAGTTAAGAACAAATTCATATTTACAATGACGCCCTACCAAGGCCAAACCTGGTTGACGCTGGGCCAATTGTACGCCGCCCTATGGGACTCCCAATCACGGCCGGATGTGATACAGCCTGGATTCAACCAGGGACTGTAGTGATGAGATGCAGTGCCTTAGAACACTGCGCCACTCGTCTGGTAAATGACTAAAATATCAATGTAATGGGAACTTGGTCTTCTGGCCTCGATGGGACTTTCTGTGAAAAGATACATGTTTTTTACATGTCAGTCAGTCAGTCACCTTTCCTCCTCATCATCCTCAGGGCGATGGCACCATGGATCCTTGGGAGGCAGACTGCAGGATGTTGGGGCTGGCTGTCGTTCTTCTTCCTCTCCTCTCTAACTCGCTCTCCAGGCTCAGCACCTCGTACAGGGTGTCCTTGTTCCTCTTACGTTCCATCTGGGAAGGTGGGAAAGTCATGTACAGGGTCGAGACAATAGGTAACCGGGTTTCATGGGTAAAGAGTCACATACACCCTTCCTGTCATGGATCTAAAAGCATTGGATGGTGTTGTTGTCCCTCTGGGAAGGGGGAGGGAAATGGAGTCACATACAAGCTCAAGACAATAGGTGACCACTTAAACTAGCAGTTACATTGTCAAAGAAAATATAAAAGAGCCTTCTCACAATTCATGTTGGGTTGACATAAATGAGCACCAAAAGGTATGTTCCATGTGGATTATCCATTGGAAACCGGCCACTCATTTTTAAGTGTCATAAAAATATATATTATTAATAGCACAACAATAAAAGCCAGGGAAAAGGAGTAGTGGTTTCAGTGAAGTACAATGAATATAAATAGAGGATGATGTCAGATATTAAAGTGTTTAAAACTATCTTACCTGTCTGAGTTTCAGCTTTCACCTCTCACCTGTCTGAGTTTCAGCTTTCACCTCTCACCTGTCTGAGTTTCAGCTTTCACCTCTCACCTTTCACCTCTCACCTGTCTTAGTTTCAACTAAAAGCTCTGTCTCAAGTTTCAGCTAGAAGCTCCGTCTCACCCGTCTCAAGTTTCAGCTAGAAGCTCCGTCTCACCCGTCTCAAGTTTCAGGTAGAACCTCTCACCTGTCTAAGTTTCAGGTAGAAAGTCTCTGTGTAGCTGCGTTTGCTGAATGGCCAGAAGAGCCTCTCGTTGGGGGAGCAGACTCTGACCCTGGTCTCCAGCAGGAAACGAACCGGCTCCTCCACCTCAGTGATCACCAGGTCCACCGCCGTCGTCATGTAGATAAACGTATCTGTTTGACATAACCCATAATCGCCATTAATATAACCATTAAAGAAACCCTTATATCTGTGGTCAGGCGAGGTCTCCTGCGTGGTGCAGTGGTCTATGGCACTGCATTACAGAGCTAGCTGTGCCACTAGAGATCCTAGTTCGAGTCCAGGCTCTGTCGCAGCCGGCCAGGACCGGGAGACCCGTGGGCGGCGCACAATTGGCCCAGCGTCGTCCGGGTTAGGGAGGGTTTGGCCGGCAGGATGTGCTTGTACCATCGCACTCTAGCGACTCCTGTGGCGGGCCGGGCACAGTGGGACGCTGACACGGTCGCCAGATGTACAGTGTTTCCTCCGACACATTGGTGCGGCTGGCTTCCGGGGTTACAGGCGTTGTGTCACGAATCAGTGCGGCTTGGCTGGGTTGTGTTTCGGAGGACACACGGCTCTTGACCTTCGCCTCCAGAGTCCGTACGGGAGTTGCAGCGATGAGACAAGACTAACTACCAATTGGACACCACGAAATTGGGGAGAAAAGGGGGTAAAAGTACAACAAAAACATTTTGGAATAAAAAATAAATTAAATAAAACAAATGTAATAATCTGTGATCAGGTACTTTTACATTTACATTTACATTTAAGTCATTTAGCAGACGCTCTTATCCAGAGCGACTTACAAATTGGACCCAACACTCATCAATGTAAACCTTAAAGTTGTGGACCTGTAAATGAACTTATCCGGAACACAAATATCCTCTATGACCAGTACAGTAGCTGTGGTCGTAGCTATAGCGAGATGACATCAGCTAGAGAGCCGGCCACGGTCACGGTTGGCTATGAACTATCTGGGGTCATTATACTTAGAAAGGTGGACATATACAGACAGGGCTAATACCAATGTTAAATTGGCTCTACATAACAAGCTAGGGACACCACTGCATGATGGCCTGCTGTACCTTTGGCTGTCTCCTCGTTGACAGCCTGGAACTGAGGCGTGTTGGGATTCCAGCTCCCTGTGATGATGTAGGACTTTCCATCGGATGACTTCCCCATCGACTCCAGGTCTAGCAGGTGCATGTCACTGTTCTTCACGTTCTTCCCTGGGCTCAGCAGTAGGCCAAAGCACCTGGAACACACACATACACACACAGAACACACACAAGAGCACACGCACAGAGCGGAAGCACAGATCACACACACACACACAGAACACACACACGCACAGAACACACACACGCACAGAACACACGCACAGAACACACACACACACACAGAACACACACACACACACAGAACACACACACACACACACAGAACACACACAACAGCACACGCACAGAGAGGAAGCACAGATCACACACACACACCTCATAAGAGTGGAACCAGGTGGAAATTCTCAGCTGATTCATCTCTCACATAGTATCAGTCTAGCTAGCTATATATCCTTCATAAAACGGAGGATAAAAGAGCTCTCTAATTCCGGCCCAGTATAGGAAGTGTAAAATAACAAAGAGCCATGGAAATGAGATGACGGTGGTTCAAAACAACATTATTAACCATAGAGAATTAGCAGGCTCAGAACAGAAACATCCATCTAATTCTCATGGCTGAACTGGGACACTTCAGCTCGGAAACAGACAGACATCAAACAGCGGTTGTTTATCAATTAGAACTGAATTACGGCCTGTTATGAATACCAGGAGACGTCCAGCCTGAGAAGTTTCCGTGCTGGCAGGACTGTGTCATGTCTGCGTTTGTGTGTATACGTTACCTCTCTATAGACAGCTCCTTATTGGACGTCTGCTGTACGTAGATGAAGACCTTCTTGTCCATACCAGGACGCAGCTTAAAGCTGTTCTTGTCTTTGTCTTTTGCCACAGCGCTGGAAAAATATAAAAATAAAGAGTTCTTTCTCTGAAATGCTTTGGCTGGGATTGGAGAGATCTTGCCTCATTGCCCTGAGAGTCTTTAGCTCCATGAAATTCGCAATACCATACGCATGATGATAATATCCCACTTTGCGTTTGTTTATGCATTTCATTGATCTAACGTGATGACGCGAGCACTGATCATTCATTCTGTTTTGAATCGTAATGTTTTGAATGAGTCAACCCGATCAAAGCCTGACTCCTCCACCCAAAATATATTACACAAATCACAAAGAATTTCCACAGCACACACTTCAGGCACTAAAACAGCACAAACATGCTTTTAGATACACCACACGGGAGCTATGATCATGTGAGATCAAATACAGTAAGATAGTCTGCAAAATAAAACATTTACATTTACATTTAAGTCATTTAGCAGACGCTCTTATCCAGAGCGACTTACAAATTGGTGCGTTCACCTTATGACATCCAGTGGAGCAGCCACTTAAAAACAGTGTCAACCGGTCTAAGAGTAATTCTGTAGATACACGTTTAACAAAACCAATACATTTGCTAATGAACACCATATTAGAGGTGAAGACTGAACGTGTAAGACAGTCCAAGTTCCTTTAAAAGGATCATTTCAGCTCTTCACACTCAACAATATTTTTTACAATCTTTGCATATTTGCTGAGGACTGTAGTTGTAGTGTCTGTTCTGGAATTCCTGAGCTTAACATGGTAATTACTTGCGTATCACTAGCTAGCGTGTGAACGCTGCTCTTAGATCTCAGCATTCCACAAACAAGCAAACCCAAGGCTTAATGAGGAGGAAATATGCCCGTCTAAAAATAAGCAATGGGACTTTTATGTTTTCAAAACAACCAGTGTAGTATTTGGCTATTTGTGAGCTAAGGGAAGTGACTTGTTTGGTGGGAATTGGAAACAAACCCCATCAGAGCCTGAGGAGAAGGACAGGTTAGATTTAGGCTGTGTCAGAGCCTGAGGAGAAGGACAGGTTAGATTTAGGGCTATGTCAGAGCCTAAGGACAGGTTAGATTTAGGCTATGTCAGAGCCTGAGGAGGACAGGTCAGATTTAGGGCTATGTCAGAGCCTGAGAAGACAGACGGGTTAGATTTAGGGCTATGTCAGAGCCTGAGAAGACAGACTTGTTAGATTTAGGGCTATGTCAGAGCCTGAGAGAAGGACGGGTTAGATTTAGGGCTATGTCAAACCTGAGAAGGACGGGTTAGATTTAGGGCTATGTCAGAGCCTGAGAAGACAGGCAAGGTTAGATTTAGGGCTATGTCCAGAGCCTGAGAAGACAGACGGGTTAGATTTAGGGCTATGTCAGAGCCTGAGAAGGACGGGTTAGATTTAGGGCTATGTCAGAGCCTGAGAAGACAGACGGGTTGTGATTTAGGCTATGTCAGGAGCCTGAGAAGACGGATGGGTTAGATTTAGGGCTATGTCAGAGCCTGAGGAGACAGAGCGGGTTAGATTTAGGGCTATGTCAGAGCCTGAGGAGACAGACGGGTTAGATTTAGGGCTATGTCAGAGCCTGAGGAGACAGGACGGGTTAGATTTAGGGCTATGTCAGAGCCTGAGGAGACAGACGGGTTAGATTTAGGGCTATGTCAGAGCCTGAGGAGACAGAGACGGGTTAGATTTAGGCTATGTCAGAGCCTGAGAAGGACGGGTTAGATTTAGGGCTATGTCAGAGCCTGAGAAGGACGAGTTAGATTTAGGGCTATGTCAGAGCCTGAGAAGGACGGGTTAGATTTAGGGCTATGTCAGAGCCTGAGAAGGACGAGTTAGATTTAGGGCTATGTCAGAGCCTGAGAAGGACGGGTTAGATTTAGGGCTATGTCAGAGCCTGAGAAGGACGGGTTAGATTTAGGGCTATGTCAGAGCCTGAGAAGGACGGGTTAGATTTAGGGCTATGTCAGAGCCTGAGAAGGGACGGGTTAGATTTAGGGCTATGTCAGAGCCTGAGAAGGACGGGTTAGATTTAGGGCTATGTCTTAATTGCCATAAAAAGCGGGGCAGTATGTTTTAAGAGAAGGAGTGTTGATCCAGGATCAGGTTAGCCTTTTATATCACAATCCTACCCTGAGACACTTGATACATACGGCCCCTGTCCTCTCTTCCATCACTCTGATCTGAGAGAACTGACGAGCCTCGACCAATCAGTGCAGATGATGAGAGAAGGGGAGGACAGGAAGACACTGTAGACAATGACAGGGAGGGAGGAGGACAGGACACATTTTTAGGCAATTGAGACAGAGCCTTGGAGGAGAAGCCATTAGTTCTAGAGACCAGATCCTGCTCTCATCCAAAAAAATAAATAAAACCCAGCTCAGAGCTGACTAATAATAGGATCTATGCCTGCCTGAAGAGCATCCACACTCCCTTTCCATTCCAAGCAGGCATGTCTAGAGTCACCCTGTGACAGTCAGTGACTATCCTCTCTGTCTGTCTGATGAGCAAGAACCAGGCTGTCTGATGAGCAGAACCAGGCTGCCTGGTGAGCAGAACCAGGCTGCCTGGTGAGCAGAACCAGGCTGCCTGATGAGCAGAACCAGGCTGCCTGGTGAGCAGAACCAGGCTTGCCTGGTGAGCAGAACCAGGCTGCCTGGTGAGCAGAACCAGGCTGCCTGGTGGCAGAACCCAGGCTGGTGAGCAGAACCAGCTGCCTGGTGAGCAGAACCAGGCTGTCTGATGAGCAGAACCAGGCTGTCTGATGAGCAGAACCAGGCTGTCTGATGAGCAGAACCAGGCTGTCTGATGAGCAGAACCAGGCTGTCTGATGAGCAGAACCAGGCTGTCTGATGAGCAGAACCAGGCTGTCTGATCTCCGGTCCAGTAGTGATGATTCATATCCTAGGAGAATGTGTCTGTGTGTTGGCCTGGGCCAGTGTCACTCCGCTGGTGAATAAGCCTCTTTGAAACCAGGGTATCAGAGCAGAGACGGCCAGGCTGCTGCTCAGGGTGATAAATTAGTGGAAGCATGTCTACACTTCTAAGAAAGAACTCTAAAGAAGAAAAAAATAGACATTTCTATTTTTTTGTCATTTCCTTGTTCACTTAAGGGCCATATTTCTTTCAGGGAGTGAGATTGAATGCCATACATTTCAGTAGAACTAATTCAGTTACTGGTGTGGTTTGAGAGGGGGAAATAACCTTGTAACTAAGCAACAAATAGATGAGAGAATGAGGCCAGTGACGTTCTAAAATGTTCTAATGTAATATACAGTACAGTGTAGAGGTCAACCGATTATGATTTTTCAACGCGACATCGATACCAATTATTGGAGGACCAGAAAGGCCGATACCGATTAATCGGCTGGTTTTTATTTTATTTATTTGTAATGACAATTACAACAATACTGAATGAACAAATATTTTATCTTAATACATGAGCCCTGTATCAACAAGTACATGGAATATAATAACTATGGTGAAGTGGTGAAGGGCTGTTCCATTCCATGTTTATGTAAAATAAATGTTAAAAATATATATCACACACACACAGTTTAGCCAATGTGTACTTACACATTTCATTACAGATTATATTTTTATATATTGCAAATAAAATAAAGAAAATATTTTTTAAAATCTCAATAGAATCATATTTGATATTATTAATTTCAAACAATGACATTAGAACTTACCAATCCAGCATGGCATCCTCGCCATAAAGAAACATTCTTCCGCCTGGGAGTCAAAACTAGCTTCGCTGAAAGATTCATTTTCCTGAAGCAACTCGATCTCTGTATCTTATCTATTTCCTCTATAATTTGGGTGAAATCTGTATACCTAAACTTTGTTTAGCTTTTTCCTGATTTATTTGCCATATTTTAAATATATAAACTTGTTGAAAATGCTATTGAATATGTACTGCTATGTGTAACACCCGTGGCTCTGTCAAGTAGGATTTGCAATGGCGAATTAACCAATTTTATGCCAGAGTTTACGACAAAGGCTGGTCTTCAAACGTATAACCATTACATATTGCCGTTTACCTTAGCTCATTGGCAATCTTCCAAGCTATATTTCAAGATGATCAGTGGTCATTGGGCCAAAATACAGTCAATCAGCGATAGACCGGTCCTACCATTGGTGCGCAATGATGTCATTGATTGGTGTCTTCAAATCGTTTTGTTTGTTTGTTTGTTTGTTTCGTTTGTTTCAGTCAATACGGAAAAGAACCATCAAGTATGGTTGTTTTAATAACATTCAGAGGATTGCAAAGAAACCATGACTGGACAAATGTTTGTTTAGTGTGTGTAATTACCACGAACGCATCGTCCAAAGTTGAATGAGACGGAAATCACGACGCAAGCTGTTTACAAATGTTTCGTATTTGGCTATAAAAATACATTTTATCAAACAAAACGAACATTCACTGTGTAGTTAGGACACTTGGCATCTTCAATGGTAGCGATATTATTTTATTTGTTATTATTTTATTGTTATTTCGGACTTTCATGACGCTAATGCTAGGCTGGAAAATGCTAGTAATACTTGTGTGTGCGTGGCGCGTCCCCAGAGAAAAGCATATTTGCTTTCGCAGTAGCAGCTTCTTGAAATATGACTGGATTAACAAGATGTTCATCTTTTAAATGATACAAGCATCATGTATTTACAAGAATGTTTACTATAACAACTGGTGTATTTAGAATGTTAGCTCTCTGCAGTTTCACAAGATATTGGCCTGGTGGGACGTTAGGGTCTCACCTACCCTAGAGAGGTTAACTGACTTGCCTAGTTATATAAAAGTATAAATCTAAAAACATTTTAAAATCGGCACACCGGCGCCCAAAAAATACCTATTTTCCGATTGTTCTGAAAATGTAAATGGCCCTAATTAATCGTCCATTCCGATTAATCCGTCGACCTCTAGTACAGTCCCTTCGGAAAAGTATTTTGTTACATTACAGCTTTAACTATAAGAATGGCAAAAAAAAACTAAAATACATCTGCAGCAATCTACACACAATACCCCATCATTCTATTATTATTTATTTTACCTTTATTTTACTAGGCAAGTCAGTTAAGAACAAATTCTTATTTTCAATGATGGCCTAGGAACAGTGGGTTAACTGCCTGTTCAGGGGCAGAACGACAGATTTGTACCTTGTCAGCTCGGGATTTGAACTTGAAACCTTTCGGTTACTAGCCCAACGCTCTAACCACTAGGCTACCCTGCCGCCCCCAATGACAAAGCAATGCCTCAAAATTGAGCTCAGGTGCATTCTGTTTCCATTGATCAGCTTTGAGATGTTTCTACAACTTCATTGGAGTCCAACTGTGGTAAATTCAATTGATTGGACATGATTTGGAAAGGCACAAACCTGTCTATAGGTCCACAGATGACGGTGCATGTCAGAGCAAAAACCAAGCCATGAAGTCGAAGGAATTGTCTGATAAACCCACATTGATCATACAGTCCACGATGAACCTAATGTATCATCCAGTCCACGATGAACCTAATGTATCATCCAGTCCACGATGAACCTAATGTATCATCCAGTCCACGATGAACCCTAATGTATCATCCAGTCCACGATGAACCTAATGTATCATCCAGTCCCGATGAACCCTAATGTATCATCCAGTCCCGATGAACCTAATGTATCATCCAGTCCACAATGAACCTAATGTACCATCCAGTCCACGATGAACCCTAATGTACCATCCAGTCCACGATGAACCCTAATGTACCATCAGTCCACGATGAACCCTAATGTATCATCCAGTCCACGATGAACCCTAATGTATCATCCAGTCCACGATGAACCCTAATGTATCATCCAGTCCACGATGAACCCTAATGTATCATCCAGTCCACGATGAACCTAATGTATCATCCAGTCCACGATGAACCCTAATGTACCATCCAGTCCACGATGAACCTAATGTATCATCCAGTCCACGATGAACCCTAATGTATCATCCAGTCCACGATGAACCTAATGTATCATCCAGTCCACGATGAACCCTAATGTATCATCCAGTCCACGATGAACCTAATGTATCATCCAGTCCACGATGAACCCTAATGTATCATCCAGTCCACGATGAACCTAATGTATCATCCAGTCCACAATGATCCCTAATGTATCATCCAGTCCACGATGAACCCTAATGTATCATCCAGTCCACGATGAACCCTAATGTATCATCCAGTCCACGATGAACCCTAATGTATCATCCAGTCCACGATGAACCCTAATGTATCATCCAGTCCATGATGAACCCTAATGTATCATCCAGTCCACGATGAACCCTAATGTATCATCCAGTCCACGATGAACCCTAATGTATCATCCAGTCCACAATGAACCCTAATGTATCATCCAGTCCACGATGAACCCTAATGTATCATCCAGTCCACGATGAACCCTAATGTATCATCCAGTCCACGATGAACCCTAATGTATCATCCAGTCCACGATGAACCTAATGTATCATCCAGTCCACGATGAACCCTAATGTATCATCCAGTCCACGATGAACCCTAATGTATCATCCAGTCCACGATGAACCTAATGTATCATCAGTCCACAATGAACCTAATGTACCATCCAGTCCAATGAACCATAATTTATCATCCAGTCCACAATGAACCCTAATGTATCATCCAGTCCACAATGAACCCTAATGTATCATCCAGTCCACAATGAACCCTAATGTATCATCCAGTCCACGATGAACCCTAATGTATCATCCAGTCCACGATGAACCCTAATGTATCATCCAGTCCACAATGAACCATAATGTATCATACAGTCCACAATGAACCCTAATGTATCATCCAGTCCACAATGAACCCTAATGTATCATCCAGTCCACGATGAACCCTAATGTACCATCCAGTCCACGATGAACCCTAATGTATCATCCAGTCCACGATGAACCATAATGTACCACCCAGTCTACGAAGAACCCTAATGTACCACCCAGTCCACGATGAACCCTAATGTATCATCCAGTCCACGATGAACCCTAATGTATCATCCAGTCCACGATGAACCCTAATGTATCATCCAGTCCACGATGAACCCTAATGTATCATCCAGTCCACGATGAACCCTAATGTATCATCCAGTCCACAATGAACCCTAATGTACCATCCAGTCCAATGAACCATAATTTATCATCCAGTCCACAATGAACCCTAATGTATCATCCAGTCCACAATGAACCCTAATGTATCATCCAGTCCACAATGAACCCTAATGTATCATCCAGTCCACGATGAACCCTAATGTATCATCCAGTCCACGATGAACCCTAATGTATCATCCAGTCCACAATGAACCATAATGTATCATACAGTCCACAATGAACCCTAATGTATCATCCAGTCCACAATGAACCCTAATGTATCATCCAGTCCACGATGAACCCTAATGTACCATCCAGTCCACGATGAACCCTAATGTATCATCAGTCCACGATGAACCCTAATGTATCATCCAGTCCACGATGAACCTAATGTACCATCCAGTCCACGATGAACCCTAATGTACCATCCAGTCCACGATGAACCTAATGTACCATCCAGTCCACGATGAACCCTAATGTACCATCCAGTCCACGATGAACCCTAATGTATCATCCAGTCCACGATGAACCCTAATGTACCATCCAGTCCACGATGAACCTAATGTACCATCCAGTCCACGATGAACCCTAATGTATCATCCAGTCCACGATGAACCCTAATGTATCATCCAGTCCACGATGAACCTAATGTACCATCCAGTCCACGATGAACCTAATGTATCATCCAGTCCACAATGAACCTAATGTATCATCCAGTCCACGATGAACCCTAATGTACCATCCAGTCCACAATGAACCCTAATGTATCTTCCAGTCCACAATGAACCTAATGTATCTTCCAGTCCACAATGAACCTAATGTATCTTCCAGTCCACAATGAACCCTAATGTATCTTCCAGTCCACAATGAACCCTAATGTATCATCCAGTCCACGATGAACCTAATGTATCTTCCAGTCCACAATGAACCCTAATGTATCTTCCAGTCCACAATGAACCCTAATGTACCATCCAGTCCACGATGAACCCTAATGTATCATCCAGTCACAATGAACCCTAATGTATCTTCCAGTCCACAATGAACCTAATGTATCTTCCAGTCCACAATGAACCCTAATGTATCATCCAGTCCACAATGAACCTAATGTATCATCCAGTCACAATGAACCTAATGTATCATCCAGTCCACGATGAACCTAATGTATCATCAGTCCACAATGAACCTAATGTATCATCCAGTCCACAATGAACCCTAATGTATCATCAGTCCACGATGAACCCTAATGTATCATCCAGTCCACGATGAACCTAATGTATCATCCAGTCCACAATGAACCTAATGTATCATCCGGTGTGAACCTAATGTATCATCCAGTCACGATGAACCTAATGTATCATCAGTCCCACGATGAACCTAATGTATCATCAGTCCACAATGAACCATAATGTATCATCAAGTCACAATGAACCTAATGTATCATCCAGTCACGATGAACCTAATGTATCTTCAGTCCACAATGAACCTAATGTACCATCAGTCCACAATGAGACCTAATGTATCATCCAGTCCACAATGAACCTAATGTACCATCAGTGCCGATGACCCTAATGTCATCCAGTCCACAATGAACCCTAATGTATCATCCAGTCCACAATGAACCTAATGTATCATCCAGTCCATTATGAAATATAATGTACCACCCAGTCTACGATGAACCATAATGTACCACCCAGTCTCACGAAGAACCTAATGTACCACCCCAGTCCACGATGAACCATAATGCCTGCCCAGTCCCACGATTAACCTAATGTACCACACAGTCACGATGAACCTAATGTATCATCCAGTCACGATGAATCTAATGTACCATCCCGGTTTCAAAAATAAACCCACATTTATCATACAGTCACAATGAACCTAATGTATCATGCAGTCACAATGAACCTAATGTATCATCAGTCACGATGAACCTAATGTATCATCAGTCCACGATGAACCTAATGTATCATCAGTCACGATGAACCTAATGTATCATCCAGTCACGATGAACCCTAATGTATCATCAGTCCACTGCAATGAACCTAATGTATGTCCAATCCACGATGAACCCTAATGTACCATCCAGTCCACGATGAACCCTAATGTACCATCCAGTCCACGATGAACCCTAATGTACCATACCACACGTAGAGACTAAGGACAATGACTCCAGAGTACAGATTGATAAGATGAATGGCATGGTTGCGATGCACCATACCTAAAGGTCCCTTTCCCATCATCCTCCTTGATCTCTAGACTGACGGTGAAGGTGAAGACGTCGCTGTCTGGCGTCAGGGGCGGAGCCAAGCCCGAGAGGAGCGTCTTCTTGGCGGACCGCCTAAAGGCTGTGGCAAAGCTGTACAGTATCCTGCTGACCTGTGGAGTTCACACACACACACACACACACACACACACACACACACACACACACACACACACACACACACACACACACACACACACACACACACACACACACACACACACACACACCATTAGAGTCCTAGAGTGTTTTTCAGTCATTGGGAGACATGATAGAGTATCATAGGGGGGGCTGAGCTAAATTCTCTCTCTGTATGTAGTGTGTGTGTGTGTGTATGTATGTATGTGTGTGTGCTGTGTCAATGTTGTGTGTGTGTGTGTGTGTGTGTGTGTGTGTGTGTGTGTGTGTGAGTGTGTGTGTGTGTGTGTGTGTGTGTGTGTGTGTGTGTGTGTGTGTGTGTGTGTGTGTGTGTGTGTGTGTGTTTCAGTGGAGGCCCTATGCCCCCACCAGGCTGGACTGTCTGTCTGGAAGGGCATGGAGGGTCTGGACTGTCTGGAAGATGACATGGGGGTCTGGACTGTCTGGAAGATGACATGGGGGTCTGGACTGTCTGGAAGATGACATGGGGGGGGTCTGACTGTCTGGAAGATGACATGTGGGGGGTCTGCCCAGACTGTCTGGATGATGACATGGAAATTGAGTCTGGACTGTCTGGAAGATGACATGGGAGGGAGTCTGGGCTGTCTGGAGAAGATGACGCGGGGAGGGAGGGGAGTCTGTACTGTCTGGAAGATGACATGGGAGGGAGGGGGTC
>NW_025750601.1:0-18514 GCF_021184085.1 Oncorhynchus gorbuscha | reverse complement strand
GTGTTTGTGGCTGCTGAGATTAGCTGACCCAGACTGGGAGAGGAATTCCCTCCTAGCCTCTTAATAACTCAGCAGGGTTCATGTTGGGAGAGGAATTCCCTCCTAGCCTCTTAATAACTCAGCAGGGTTCATGTTGGGAGAGGAATTCCCTCCTAGCCTCTTAATAACTCAGCAGGGTTCATGTTGGGAGAGGAATTCCCTCCTAGCCTCTTAATAACTCAGCAGGGTTCATGTTGGGAGAGGAATTCCCTCCTAGCCTCTTAATAACTCAGCAGGGTTCATGTTGGGAGAGGAATTCCCTCCTAGCCTCTTAATAACTCAGCAGGGTTCATGTTGGGAGAGGAATTCCCTCCTAGCCTCTTAATAACTCAGCAGGGTTCATGTTGGGAGAGGAATTCCCTCCTAGCCTCTTAATAACTCAGCAGGGTTCATGTTGGGAGAGGAATTCCCTCCTAGCCTCTTAATAACTCAGCAGGGTTCATGTTGGGAGAGGAATTCCCTCCTAGCCTCTTAATAACTCAGCAGGGTTCATGTTGGGAGAGGAATTCCCTCCTAGCCTCTTAATAACTCAGCAGGGTTCATGTTGGGAGAGGAATTCCCTCCTAGCCTCTTAATAACTCAGCGGGGTTCATGTTGGGAGAGGAATTCCCTCCTAGCCTCTTAATAACTCAGCAGGGTTCATGTTGGGAGAGGAATTCCCTCCTAGCCTCTTAATAACTCAGCAGGGTTCATGTTGGGAGAGGAATTCCCTCCTAGCCTCTTAATAACTCAGCAGGGTTCATGTTGGGAGAGGAATTCCCTCCTAGCCTCTTAATAACTCAGCAGGGTTCATGTTGGGAGAGGAATTCCCTCCTAGCCTCTTAATAACTCAGCAGGGTTCATGTTGGGAGAGGAATTCCCTCCTAGCCTCTTAATAACTCAGCAGGGTTCATGTTGGGAGAGGAATTCCCTCCTAGCCTCTTAATAACTCAGCAGGGTTCATGTTGGGAGAGGAATTCCTCCTAGCCTCTTAATAACTCAGCAGGGTTCATGTTGGGAGAGGGAATTCCCTCCTAGCCTCTTAATAACTCAGCAGGGTTCATGTTGGGAGAGGAATTCCCTCCTAGCCTCTTAATAACTCAGCAGGGTTCATGTTGGGAGAGGAATTCCCTCCTAGCCTCTTAATAACTCAGCAGGGTTCATGTTGGGAGAGGAATTCCCTCCTAGCCTCTTAATAACTCAGCAGGGTTCATGTTGGGAGAGGAATTCCCTCCTAGCCTCTTAATAACTCAGCAGGGTTCATGTTGGGAGAGGAATTCCCTCCTAGCCTCTTAATAACTCAGCAGGGTTCATGTTGGGAGAGGAATTCCCTCCTAGCCTCTTAATAACTCAGCAGGGTTCATGTTGGGAGAGGAATTCCCTCCTAGCCTCTTAATAACTCAGCAGGGTTCATGTTGGGAGAGGAATTCCCTCCTAGCCTCTTAATAACTCAGCAGGGTTCATGTTGGGAGAGGAATTCCCTCCTAGCCTCTTAATAACTCAGCAGGGTTCATGTTGGGAGAGGAATTCCCTCCTAGCCTCTTAATAACTCAGCAGGGTTCATGTTGGGAGAGGAATTCCCTCCTAGCCTCTTAATAACTCAGCAGGGTTCATGTTAGTTGCACTATGTCCATGTGTCTGTTTACTGGTTTGGGGGGATTGAACACACTGACACAATCCTTCTCACAGTTAGAATACCTCCCAAATGGAACCCTATTCCCTATACAGTGCACTACTTTAGACCAGAGCCCTATGGCACCCTATTCCCTATATATAGTGCACTACTTTAGACCAGAGCCCTATGGCACCCTATTCCCTATATACAGTGCACTACTTTAGACCAGAGCCCTATGGCACCCTATTCCCTATATATAGTGCACTACTTTAGACCAGAGCCCTATGGCACCCTATTCTCTATATATAGTGCACTACTTTAGACCAGAGCCCTATGGCACCCTATTCTCTATATATAGTGCACTACTTTAGACCACGACCCATAGGGTTAGGGTGCCATAGGGATGCAGTTCCAGGTCTTCTCACACAGAGCCCTCCTCACAAAGAGCCCTCCTCACAAAAAGCCCTCCTCACAAAGAGCCCTCCTCACACGGAGCCCTTCTCACACTGAGCCCTTCTACACGGAGCCCTTCTCACACGGGGCCCTTCTCACACGGGGCCCTTCTCACACGGAGCCCTTCTCACACGGAGCCCTTCTCACACGGAGCCCTTCTCACACGGAGCCCTCCTCACACGGAGCCCTTCTCACACGGAGCCCTTCTCACACGGGGCCCTTCTCACACGGAGCCCTTCTCACACGGAGCCCTTCTCACTTTGGTCATTCCTGATTTAGGAGATTCCTATCATTCTTTCCGACCACTAGTGACTGGTTAGAGATTACCTAGGACAGGGTTAGTCAAGAAAATCTATCTCAGTTTATGGTGTCATTTAGGTTCTTAGAGATTACCCAGGATAGGGTTAATCTGGTAATCTATCTCAGTTTATGGTGTCATTTAGGTTCTTAGAGATTACCCAGGATAGGGTTAATCTGGTAATCTATCTCAGTTTATGGTGTCATTTAGGTTCTTAGAGATTACCCAGGTCAGATCAGGTAATGTGTGTGTCTCCTCACCCAGTGTAGCCTGTGTGTGTGTGTCCTCACCCAGTGTAGCCTGTGTGTGTGTCTCCTCACCCAGTGTAGCCTGTGTCTGTGTGTCTCCTCACCCAGTGTAGCCTGTGTGTGTGTCTCCTCACCCAGTGTAGCCTGTGTGTGTGTCTCCTCACCCAGTGTAGCCTGTGTGTGTGTCTCCTCACCCAGTGTAGCCTGTGTGTGTGTCTCCTCACCCAGTGTAGCCTGTGTGTGTGTGTGTGTCTCTCCTCACCCAGTGTAGCCTGTGTGTGTGTCTCCTCACCCAGTGTAGCCTGTGTGTGTGTCTCCTCACCCAGTGTAGCCTGTGTGTGTGTCTCCTCACCCAGTGTAGCCTGTGTGTGTGTGTGTCTCTCCTCACCCAGTGTAGCCTGTGTGTGTGTCTCTCCTCACCCAGTGTAGCCTGTGTGTGTGTCTCCTCACCCAGTGTAGCCTGTGTGTGTGTCTCCTCACCCAGTGTAGCCTGTGTGTGTCTCTCCTCACCCAGTGTAGCCTGTGTGTGTGTCTCCTCACCCAGTGTAGCCTGTGTGTGTGTGTCTCCCCTCACCCAGTGTAGCCTGTGTGTGTGTGTGTCTCTCCTCACCCAGTGTAGCCTGTGTGTGTGTGTGTCCTCACCCAGTGTAGCCTGTGTGTGTCTCCTCACCCAGTGTAGCCTGTGTGTGTGTGTGTCTCCTCACCCAGTGTAGCCTGTGTCTGTGTGTCTCCTCACCCAGTGTAGCTTGTGTCTGTGTGTCTCCTCACCCAGTGTAGCCTGTGTGTGTGTGTGTCTCCTCACCCAGTGTAGCCTGTGTGTGTGTGTCTCCTCACCCAGTGTAGCCTGTGTGTGTGTCTGTCTCCTCACCCAGTGTAGCCTGTGTGTGTGTGTGTGTCTCCTCACCCAGTGTAGCCTGTGTGTGTGTCTCCTCACCCAGTGTAGCTAGCACCCCACAGGCGGCCCAGACACACAGACAAGGTCCTACTGACTCCCGTTTCCAGCAGCACTGCCTTAGGGGAGATGAAGATGCCGGAGCCGATCATGGTTCCTACGATCAGACAGATCCCACTCAAAAGGCCCACCTGCAGAGAGAGACAGGAAGTGGTTATGACTACTTCCTGTGAGGGTGATACAGGCGGTAGAACCTGCATTAAACCCCCGTCTCCTGTTGGGAGGCTTTGTGTATGTGAATGTTTTACCACTCAACCACGTGTCTTAATGTGTACATTTTGTTTTGTATTACCCCTGTCTACGTTAAATTTATGCAGTCGTCTGTTTATTTCCATTATTGCATTTTGTGTTATTGTTCAATATATATATATATATTATTTTTATGTAATAAAATATGTCCCGTGTCAACACTCAATCAATGTCTGACTGGCCCATGATAGTGTTTATAATTACAGTGTAGTGTGAGTTAGTGAGTGGTTAACTCAATGAGTCCCACTGTCAGGCCGGTGTGATTTAGGACTTCTGGTTAACTCAATGAGTCCCACTGTCAGGCCGGTGTGATTTAGGACTTCTGGTTAACTCAATGAGTCCCACTGTCAGGCCGGTGTGATTTAGGACTTCTGGTTAACTCAATGAGTCCCACTGTCAGGCCGGTGTGATTTAGGACTTCTGGTTAACTCAATGAGTCCCACTGTCAGGCCGGCGTGATTTACAGAATCTATAGAGTCAGAATGACGCACACAAAGCGACAAAAAAGGAGAAAATGTGACATATAACTGGAATATTCCTCAATAAACTACAGAAGGAAGCAGTAGTTCTATTGGGAGGTACTGACCCTGGGTTCCTGAGAGCCTCACAGTGTAAACTACAGAAGGAAGCAGTAGTTCTACTGAGAGGTACTGACCCTGGGTTCCTGAGAGCCTCACAGTGTAAACTACAGAAGGAAGCAGTAGTTCTACTGAGAGGTACTGACCCTGGGTTCCTGAGAGCCTCACAGTGTAAACTACAGAAGGAAGCAGTAGTTCTACTGAGAGGTACTGACCCTGGGTTCCTGAGAGCCTCACAGTGTAAACTACAGAAGGAAGCAGTAGTTCTACTGAGAGGTACTGACCCTGGGTTCCTGAGAGCCTCACAGTGTAAACTACAGAAGGAAGCAGTAGTTCTACTGAGAGGTACTGACCCTGGGTTCCTGAGAGCCTCACAGTGTAAACTACAGAAGGAAGCAGTAGTTCTACTGAGAGGTACTGACCCTGGGTTCCTGAGAGCCTCACAGTGTAAACTACAGAAGGAAGCAGTAGTTCTACTGAGAGGTACTGACCCTGGGTTCCTGAGAGCCTCACAGTGTAAACTACAGAAGGAAGCAGTAGTTCTACTGAGAGGTACTGACCCTGGGTTCCTGAGAGCCTCACAGTGTAAACTACAGAAGGAAGCAGTAGTTCTACTGAGAGGTACTGACCCTGGGTTCCTGAGAGCCTCACAGTGTAAACTACAGAAGGAAGCAGTAGTTCTACTGAGAGGTACTGACCCTGGGTTCCTGAGAGCCTCACAGTGTAAACTACAGAAGGAAGCAGTAGTTCTACTGAGAGGTACTGACCCTGGGTTCCTGAGAGCCTCACAGTGTAAACTACAGAAGGAAGCAGTAGTTCTACTGAGAGGTACTGACCCTGGGTTCCTGAGAGCCTCACAGTGTAAACTACAGAAGGAAGCAGTAGTTCTACTGAGAGGTACTGACCCTGGGTTCCTGAGAGCCTCACAGTGTAAACTACAGAAGGAAGCAGTAGTTCTACTGAGAGGTACTGACCCTGGGTTCCTGAGAGCCTCACAGTGTAAACTACAGAAGGAAGCAGTAGTTCTACTGAGAGGTACTGACCCTGGGTTCCTGAGAGCCTCACAGTGTAAACTACAGAAGGAAGCAGTAGTTCTACTGAGAGGTACTGACCCTGGGTTCCTGAGAGCCTCACAGTGTAAACTACAGAAGGAAGCAGTAGTTCTATTGAGAGGTACTGACCCTTAAACAGCTTCCTAACATTCCTCAGTCAGTCAGCTACTGTTGTCAGAGTCACTCAGTAACCCTGTACACTGCAACAGGACTATACATTTACAGCTACCATACAAAGGCCTTGTACACAAGCCAGGAGGCTTGATGTTGGTCACTCGAGTAGCGTATGTACTTGTAGCAAGCGAGAATGGAACCAGAATGCCATGTCATACTTGGTCAGTTATCACATGAGTGGAACCAGAATGCCATGTCATACTTGGTCAGTTATCACATGAGTGGAACCAGAATGCTATGTCATACTTGGTCAGTTATCACATGAGTGGGGAACAGAATGCCATGTCATACTTGGTCAGTTATCACATGAGTGGGAACCAGAATGCCATGTCATACTTGGTCAGTTATCACATGAGTGGAACCAGAATGCTATGTCATGCTTGGTCAGTTATCACATGAGTGTAACCAGAATGCACGTCATACTTGGTCGTCATACTTCATTTTTGTGGTATTGTTATAAATAATAATAATAATATGCCATTTATATTTGAAGAGGCAAAATACTGGTTTTTACTTCACGCCCAAAGATTTATCAAACAGACAATTGGGATACATGTTTTTGGTAAAGGTCCCAGATTGATCTAGTCTGGTTTTATTATTGATCTAGTCTGGTTTATTATTGATCTAGTCTGGTTTATTATTGATCTAGTCTGGTTTAGTATTATCTGATATGGTAAAGGTCCCAGATTGATCTAGTCTGGTTTATTATTGATCTAGTCTGGTTTAGTATTATCTGATATGGTAAAGGTCCCAGATTGATCTAGTCTGGTTTATTATTGATCTAGTTCGGTTTAGTTATCTGAGGTGGTAAAGGTCCCAGATTGATCTAGTCTGGTTTATTATTGACTAGTCTGGTTTATTATTGATCTAGTCTGGTTTATTATTGATCTATTCTGGCTTATTATTGATCTAGTCTGGTTTATTATTGATCTAGTCTAGTTTATTATTGATCTAGTCTGTTTATTATCTGAGGTGGTAAAGGTCCCAGATTGATCTAGTCTGGTTTATTATTGATCTAGTCTGGTTTATTATTGATCTAGTCTGGTTTATTATTGATCTAGTCTGGTTTATTATTATCTGAGGTGGTAAAGGTCCCACTGATCTAGTCTGGTTTATTATTGATCTAGTCTGGTTTATTATTGATCTAGTCTGGTTTATTATTGATCTAGTCTGGTTTATTATTATCTGATATGGTAAAGGTCCCAGATTGATCTAGTCTGGTTTATTATTGATCTAGTCTGGTTTATTATTGATCTAGTCTGGTTTATTATTGATCTAGTCTGGTTTAATATTATCTGAGGTGGTAAAGGTCCCAGATGGATCTAGTCTGGTTTATTATTGATCTAGTCTGGTTTATTATTGATCTAGTCTGGTTTATTATTGATCTAGTCTGGTTTAGTATTATCTGATATGGTAAAGGTCCCAGATTGATTAGTCTGGTGTAGTATGATCTGATGTGGTAAAAGGTCCCAGATTGATCTAGTCTGGTTTATTATTGATCTAGTCTGGTTTATTATTGATCTAGTCTGGTTTAGTATTATCTGATATGGTAAAGGTCCCAGATTGATCTAGTCTGGTTTATTATTGATCTAGTCTGGTTTATTATTGATCTAGTCTGGTTTAGTATTATCTGATATGGTAAAGGTCCCAGATTGATCTAGTCTGGTTTATTATTGATCTAGTCTGGTTTATTATTGATCTAGTCTGGTTTATCATTATCTGAGGTGGTAAAGGTCCCATATTGATCTAGTCTGGTTTATTATTGATCTAGTCTGGTTTATTATTGATCTAGTCTGGTTTATTATTGATCTAGTCTGGTTTATTATTGATCTAGTCTGGTTTAGTATTATCTGAGGTGGTAAAAGGTCCCAGATTGATCTAGTCTGGTGTAGTATGATCTGATGTGGTAAAAGGTCCCAGATTGCTGTTCTGACAGGAATCATTTTGACAGAGAGAGCCAGTGAGACAGAGTCTGCGTATGAAATGGCACCCTGTTTTCTACACAGGGATTAGGGTTCCACTTGGGACACACTGGGATCAGTGAGTTCAGTGAGTGTGGAACAGACTACAGCAGGGTTAAAAGGGGGGGGGGGGTAGAGGTTGGTACCGGCTGACACTGTAGTTAAAGCTGTCTGCTCTGGGCTGGCTGGCGGATTACAGTAATGATCGTGAGAGCCATTGGAGATCCTATGCTGTGAAACTCTACTCAGGCTCCCTCTCTGTCAGACACACACATTAGGGTGACCACATAAACATAAATTACAATGTTGAAGCTCATTTACTGCATTTCTATACGATTTAAAATCTCTAAAATGCTATTTGGACAAACAGCAAACAAGCAAAAATGTCCCCGGCCATTATCACCTTGGCTGCTGTAGGTTCATTCACCTCAGTCCATCTACAAACACGCAGCCTGTTAGTTAAACAATCTACCCACCTCAGTCCATCTACAAACACGCAGCCTGTTAACTATACAATCTACCCACCTCAGTCCATCTACAAACACACAGCCTGTTAGCTATACAATCTACCTACCTCAGTCCATCTATAAACACACAGCCTGTTAACTATACAATCTACCCACCTCAGTCCATCTACAAACACACAGCCTGTTAGCTATACAATCTAGCCACCTCAGTCCATCTACAAACACACAGCCTATTAGTTATACAATCTACCCACCTCAGTCCATCAACAAACACACAGCCTGTTAGCTATACAATCTACCCACCTACCTCAGTCCATCTACAAACACACAGCCTGTTAGCTATACAATCTACCCACCTACCTCAGTCCATCTACAAACACACAGCCTATTTGTTATACAATCTACCCACCTACCTCAGTCCATCTACAAACACACAGCCTATTAGTTATACAATCTACCCACCTCAGTCCATCTACAAACACACAGCCTGTTAACTATACAATCTACCCACCTCAGTCCATCTACAAACACACAGCCTGTTAACTATATAATCTACCTACCTCAGTCCATCTACAAATACACAGCCTATTAGCTATACAATCTACCCACCTCAGTCCATCTACAAACACACAGCCTGTTAACTATACAATCTAGCTACCTCAGTCCATCTACAAACACACAGCCTGTTAGTTATACAATCTACCTACCTCAGTCCATCTACAAACACACAGCCTGTTAACTATACAATCTACCTACCTCAGTCCATCTACAAACACACAGCCTGTTAACTATACAATCCTAGCTACCTCAGATCCATCTACAAACACACAGCCTATTAGCTATGCCACCTACCTACCTCCCGTCCATCTACAAACACACAGCTTTAGCACCATGTCTACCTACCTACCAGTCCATCTACAAACACACAGCCTGTTAGCATACAACCTAATACCTCAGTCCATTTACAAACACACAGCCTGTTAACTATACAATCTACCTACCTCCAGTCCATTTATAAACACACAGCCTGTTAGTTATACAATCTACCTGCATGTCTCAGTCCATTTCCAAACACACAGCCTGTTCAGTTACAATCTACCTACCTCAGTCCGTCTACAAACACACAGCCTGTTAACTATACAATCTACCTACCTCAGTCTATCTACAAATACACAGCCTATTAGCTATACACCTACCTACCTCAGTCCATCTACAAACACACAGCCTGTTAACTATACAAATCTACCTACCTTCAGTCCATCTACAAATACACAGCCATTAGCTATGGGTTAATCTGCCTACCTCAGTCCATCACAACATACGGCCTGTTGACTATACTATCTGGCTACCTCAGTCCATCTACAAACACACAGCCTGTTAGCTATACAATCTACCTACCTCAGTCCATCTACAAACACACAGCCTGTGGTTATACACCTACCTACCTCCGTCCATCTACAGGCACACAGCCTGGTTGTTATACACCTACCTGCCTCAGTCCATCTACAAACACACAGCCTGTTAGCTATACACCTACCACCTCAGTCCATCTACAAACACACAGCCTGTTAACTATACAATCTACCTACCAGTCCATCTACAAACACACAGCCTGTTAACTATACAATCTGCCCACTCTCAGTCCATCTATAAACACACAGCCTGTTAACTATACAGTCTACCTGCCTCAGTCCGTCTATAAACACACAGCTCTGTTAACTATACCTACCTACTCCAGTCCGTCTACAAGCACAGCCTGTTAACTATACAATCTAGCTACCTCAGTCCATCTACAACACACAGCTTGTAGCACTATACTATCCTAGCTACCTCAGTCCATCTACAAACACACAGCCTGTTAGTTATACAATCTACCTACCTCCAGTCCATCTACAAACACACAGCCTGTTAACTATACACCTACCTACCAGTCCATCTACAAACACACAGCCTGTTAACTATACAATCTACCTACCAGTCCATCTACAAACACAGCCTGTTAGTTATACAATCTACCTACAGTCCATCTACAAACACACAGCCTGTTAACTATACAATCTACCTACCTCAGTCCATCTACAAACACACAGCCTGTTAGCTAAGTACAATCTACCCACCTCAGTCCATCTACAAACAGTCATTGCAGCCTATTAGTTATACAATCTACCCACCTCAGTCCATCTACAAACACACAGCCTGTTAGCTATACAATCTACCTACCTCAGTCCATCTACAAACACACAGCCTGTTAGTTATACAATCTACCTACCTCAGTCCATCTACAAACACACAGCCTGTTAACTATACAATCTAGCTACCTCAGTCCATCTACAAACACACAGCCTGTTAACTATACAATCTAGCTACCTCAGTCCATCTACAAACACACAGCCTGTTAGCTATACAATCTACCCACCTCAGTCCATCTACAAACACACAGCCTGTTAGCTATACAATCTACCTACCTCAGTCCATCTACAAACACACAGCCTGTTAGCTATACAATCTACCTACCTCAGTCCATCTACAAACACACAGCCTGTTAGCTATACAATCTACCTACCTCAGTCCATCTACAAACACAGCCTGTTAGCTATACAATCTACCCACCTCAGTCCATCTACAAACACACAGCCTGTTAACTATACAATCTACCCACCTCAGTCCATCTACAAACACACAGCCTGTTAGCTATACACCTACTACCTCAGTCCATCTACAAACACAGCCTGTTAGCTATACACCTACCAATCAGTCTATCTATGCAAACACACAGCTCTGTTACAATCTACCACCTCAGTCCATCTACAAACACACAGCCTGTTAGCTATACACCTACCCACCAGTCCATTTCTACAAACACACAGCCTGTTAACTATACCTATCTACCTACCTCAGTTCATTTGCAAACACACAGCCTGTTAGCTATACACCTACCCACTCAGTCCATCTACAAACACACAGCCTGTTAACTATACAATCTACCTACCTCAGTCCATCTACAAACACACAGCCTGTTAACTATACACCTACCTACCTCAGTCCATCTACAAACACACAGCCTGTTAACTATACAATCTACTACCAGTCCATCCCACAGTTTCAGCTACCAGTTAAAACACAGCTTATTAGTCCATCAGTCCATCTACAAACACACAGCCTGTTAACTATACAATCTACCCACCTCAGTCCATCTACAAAACACACAGCCTCGTTAACCATAAGCAATCTACCTACCTCAGTCCATCTTACAAACACACAGCCTGTTAGTTATACAATCTACCTACCTCAGTCCATCTACAAACACACAGCCTGTTAACTATACACCCACCTAATTAGTCCATCTTTACAAACACACAGCCTGTTAACTATACACCTACCTACCTGTAGGTTCATTCACATGGCCTATTAGTTATACACAATGACCCCCAGCCATTATCATTTATTATCATCTGGTCTATTATCATTTGATTTGTAAATGATGTCTGAGTGTTGGAGTGTGCCCTGGCTATCCGTATATTTATAACAATGAAGCTATCTAGTTTGCTTAATATAAATCATTTTGAAAAAAATATACTTTCACTTTTGATCTTAAAGTATATTTTAGAAATTACATTTACTTTGATACTTAAGTACATTTAAAACTAAATAGTTTTATTTTAAGTAGTATTTTACTTGAGTCATTTTCTATGAAGGTATCTTTACTTTTATGACATTTGGAACTTTTTTTCCGACCACTAAAGTTATTATGAGAACTTCTGAGTAACGTGTGTTTTGCTCCTGCTGAGGTAGACTCCGTTTAACATCAGCTTCATCCTTCATCCTTCTAGCTGACTCAGTAATACCAGCCAGAGCCCTTCAACGTTGCTGCACTAGAAGTCTCTGCCGGCCACCTGACTGGCTGACACGTCTATTTACCAGTTGTGCATCTCCCTCCGAGAGTCACTTTTTGTTTGTTTGGGGGATGTCTGTAGACACGGCAGAGCAGTGGGACGGTTTTAAAATGGTCTTTTGTCCAGGCATTACACACACACGCACACACACACACGCACACACACACACACACACACACACACACGCACACACGCACACGCACACACGCACACACGCACACACACACACGTAGAAAGAGAGACAGACTAACACACATACTGTCCTCTACATTACTCACATCCTTCTGTAGCACGGTAGCCTTCACGTCTTCCTCAGCAGGCTTGGAGTGGAGGCAGACATATTGAGGTTGGGTCGGGGCGGGGCCTCCATTAAACATGTCCTTCCTCTTCCTCACACTGCTCCTCGGGCCCATGTCACTCCTGCTCACACACACACACACACACACACACACACACACACACACACACACACACACACACACACACACACACACACACACACACACATATACACACACACACACACACACACACACACACACACACACACACACACACACACACACACACACACACACACACACGTAAGAGGACAATGTAAAGATGACAGAGCAGTTCTCTTCCTGGTCTCCTCAATTCACCGGGCATTCAAAGACTCAATCGGACACAAAACTGACAGTTAATGGCTGCTTCGCCTGATGTATTGTTGTGTCTACCTTCTTGCCCTTTGTGCTGTAGTCTGTGCCCAATGTTTGTACCATGTTTTGTGCTGCTACCATGTTGTGTTGCTGCCATGTTGTGTTGTTACCATGCTGTGTTACTGCCATGTTGTGTTGTTACCATGCTGTGTTGCTGCCATGTTGTGTTGTTACCATGCTGTGTTGCTGCCATGTTGTGTTGTTACCATGTTGTGTTGTTACCATGCTGTGTTGCTGCCATGTTGTGTTGTTACCATGCTGTGTTGTTACCATGTTGTGTTGTTACCATGCTGTGTTGCTACCATGCTGTGTTGCTGCCATGTTGTGTTGTTACCATGCTGTGTTGCTACCATGCTGTGTTGCTGCCATGTTGTGTTGCTACCATGCTGTGTTGTTACCATGCTGTGTTGTTACCATGTTGTGTTGCTGCCATGTTGTGTTGTTACCATGTTGTGTTGCTTAGGTCTTCTTTATGTACTGTGATGTACAGTACCAGTCAAAAGTTTGGACACACCAACAACTTATTCAAGGGAGTTTTTATTTTTACTATTTTCTACAATGTAGAATAATAGTGAGGACATGAAAACTATGGAATAACTCATATGGAATCATGTGGTAACCAGAAAAGTGTAAAACAAGTGAAAATCTATTTTATATTTGAGATTCTTCAAAATAGCCACCCTTTGCCTTTACAGCTACTCTCTTACATTCTCTCAACCAGCTTTATTTGGTGCTTTTCAGACCGTCTTGACTGAGTTCCCACATATGCTGAGCACTTATTGGCTGCTTTTCTTTTCACTCTTCTTTTCATCACTCATCCCAAACCATCTCAATTGGGTTGAGGTCAGGTGATTGTGGAGGCCAGGTCATCTGATGCAGCACTCCATCCCTCCCCTTCTTGGTCAAATAGCCCTTACACAGCCTGGAGGTGTGTTGGGTCATTGTCCTGTTGAAAAACACCACTAAGCGCAAACCAGATGGGATGGCATTTCACTGCAGAATGCTGTGGTAGCCATGCTGGTTAAGTGTGCCTTGAATTCTAAATAAATCACTGACAGCGTCACCAGCAAAGCACCGCCACACCATCACACCACCTCTTCCATGCTTCACGGTGGGAACCACACATGCAGAGATCATCCGTTCACCTACTCTGCGTCTCACAAAGACATGGTGGTGGGAACCAAACATTTCAAATTTGGACTCATCAGACCAAAGGACAGATTTCCACCTGTTTAATGTCCATAACTCATGTTTCTTGACCCAAGCAAGTCTCTTCTTTTTATTGGTGTCCTTTAGTAGTGGTTTCTGTCATGCAGGTGAAAGAGGACTCCAAAAGCGACTTAACAGAAACAGAGTTTATTTAAGTCCAAACAGGGAATAACAGAAATCCTCTAGTCTGTAGAGGGGAATAACTGGAGAAGCGGCCACAGACTGCAGGTCGCTTCGGGTAGGCGCAGGCCGTAGTAGACAGAGACACCTGCTCACACGCAGCATCTGATGAAGGCAAAAACACGACAGGACAGGGCGAAACACAATCACAGCATGGTGAATACAAAACAAGGAACCGACGGGACAGGAACGGAACACAAAGGAATAAATAGGGACTCTAATCAGGGGAAAGGATCGGGAACAGGTGTGGGAAGACTAAATGATGATTAGGGGAATAGGAACAGCTGGGAGCAGGAACGATAGAGAGAGGAGAGAGAGGGAGGGGGAGAGAGAGGGATAGAAAAAGGGAACGAACCTAATAAGACCAGCAGGGGGAAACGAACAGAAGGAAAAGCAAAATGACAAGATGATATAAGACAAAACATGACAGTACCCCCCCACTCACCGAGCGCCTCCTGGCGCTCTCGAGGAGGAACACTGGCGGCAACGGAGGAAATCATAGATCAAACGGTCCAGCACGTCCCGAGAAAGAACCCAACTCCTCTCCTCAGGACCGTAACGAAAAACGATAAAAAGGGAAACTAGGGTACTACTCTAAAAAAAAATGAGAACTAGGGACAGACTGAGACACAGCAAGGGCAGGAACAAGAACAGGAGAGATGCGATGGCAGGGAACAGACTGAGACCCAGCAAGACCAGGAGCAGAAGCAGAAAAAAAATTACCAGACTTCTTCTGCGCGCAGTCTGAACACGCAGCCACGAAACGGCGCGTGTCACGCTCCTGAGTCGGCCACCAAAAGCGCTGGCGAATAGACGCAAGAGTGCCTCGAACACCGGGATGACCAGCTAACTTGGCAGAGTGAGCCCACTGAAGAACAGCCAGACGAGTGGAAACAGGAACGAAAAGGAGGTTACTAGGACAAGCGCGCGGCGACGCAGTGTGCGTGAGTGCTTGCTTAACCTGTCTTTCAATTCCCCAGACTGTCAACCCGACAACACGCCCATAAGGAAGAATCCCTCGAGATCAGTAGAAGCCACAGAAGAACTAAACAGACGGGATAAGGCATCAGGCTTGGTGTTCTTGCTACCCGGACGGTAAGAAATCACAAACTCGAAACGAGCGAAAAACAACGCCCAACGAGCTTGACGGGCATTAAGTCGTTTGGCAGAACGGATGTACTCAAGGTTCTTATGGTCTGTCCAAACGACAAAAGGAACGGTCGCCCTCTCCAACCACTGTCGCCATTCGCCTAGGGCTAAGCGGATGGCGAGCAGTTCACGGTTACCCACATCATAGTTGCGCTCAGATGGCGACAGGCGATGAGAAAAATAAGCGCAAGGATGAACCTTATCGTCAGACTGGAAGCGCTGGGATAGAATGGCTCCCACGCCTACCTCCTGAAGCGTCAACCTCGACAATGAATTGTCTAGTGACGTCAGGAGTAACGAGGATAGGAGCGGACGTAAAACGTTCTTTTAGAAGATCAAAAGCTCCCTGGGCGGAACCGACCACTTAAACACGCCTTGACAGAAGTAAGAGCTGTGAGAGGGGCAGCAACTTGACCCTAAATTACGAATGAAACGCCGATAGAAATTAGCGAAACTCAAAAAGCGCTGCAAGCCGACACGTGACCTTGAACGTGGCCAATCACTGACAGCTTGACCTAGCGGGAATCCATCTGAATGCCTCAGCGGGAAATAACGGAACCGAAACGGAGGAGCATGTATGAAAAGAGCACTTCTCAGCCTTTACGAGACAATTCTCTAAAAAGCTGCAGAACACGCCGAACGTATAAAACATGAATCTCGGTGACGGAGAAAAATCAGGATATCGTCAAGATAGACAAAAACAAAGATGTTCAGCATGTCTCCTCAGAACATCATTAACTAATGCCTGAAAACAGCTGGCATTGGCGAGACCGAACGGCAGAACCCGGTACTCAAAATGCCCTAACGGAGTGTTAAACGCCGTTTTCACTCGTCCCCCTCTCTGATGCGCACGAGATGGTAAAGCGTTACGAAGGTCCAACTTAGTAAAGACCTGGCTCCCTGCAGACCGCTGAAGGCTTATGACATAAGGGGAAGCGGATAACGATTCTTAACCGTTATGTCATTCAGCCTCGATATCCACGCAGGGGCGCAGAGTACCGTCCTTCTTCTTAACAAAAAAGAACCCCGCCCGGCCGGAGAAGAAGAAGGCACTATGGTACCGGCGTCAAGAGACACAGACAAATAATCCTCGAGAGCCTTTACGTTCGGGAGCCGACAGAGAGTATAGTCTTTTTTCCTCGAGGAGGAGTGGTCCCCGGAAGGAGATCAATACTACAATCATACGACCGGTGAGGAGGAAGGAGCTGGCTCGGGACCTGACTGAAGACCGTGCGCAGATCATGATATTCCTCCGGCACTTGTCAAATCGCCAGGTTCCTCCTGGGAAGTAGGGACAGAAGAAACGGGAGGGATGGCAGACATTAAACACTTCACATGACAAGAAACGTTCCAGGATAGGGATAGAATTACTAGACCAATTAATAGAAGGATTATGACATACTAGCCAGGGATGACCCAAAACAACAGGTGTAAACGAACGGAAAATCAAAAAAGAAATAGTCTCACTGTGGTTACCAGATACTGTGAGGGTTAAAGGTAGTGTCTCAAATCTGATACTGGGAAGATGACTACCATCTAAGGCAAACATGGGCGTAGGCTTGTCTAACGGTCTGAAAGGAATGTTATGCTTCGAACCCATGCTTCGTCCATGAAACAACCCTCAGCCCCAGAGTCAATCAAGGCACTGCATGTAGACCTCAAACCGTCCAGCGTAGATGGACCGACATAAGTAGTACAAGATCTAGATGAAGAGACCAGAGTAGTAGCGCTCACCAGTAGCCCTCCGCTTACTGATGGGCTCTGGCCTCTAACTGGACATGAATTAACAAAATGTCCAGCAACTCCGCAATAGAGGCACAGGCGGCTGGGTGATCCTCCGTCTCTCTCCTTAGTCGAGATGCGAATCCCTCCCAGCTGCATGGGCTCAGTCTCAAAGCCAGAGGAGGGAGATGGTTGCGATGCGGAGCAGGAAACACCGCTGATGCGAGCTCTCTTCCACGAGCCGGGTGACGAAGATCTACCCGTCACTATGCGGATGGCGAGAGCAATCAAAGAGTCCACATCTGGAAGGAACCTCCCGGGAGAGAATCTCATCCTTAACCACTGCGTGGAGTCCCTCCAGAAAACGAGCGAGCAGCGCCGGCTCGCTCCACTCACTAGAGGCAGCAAGAGTGCGAAACTCAATAGAATAATCCGTTATGGACCGTTCACCTTGGCATAAGGAAGCCAGGGCCCTAGAAGCCTCCCTACCAAAAACTGAACGGTCAAAAACCCGAATCATCTCCTCTTTAAAGTTCTGGAACTTGTTAGAGCAATCAGCCCTTGCCTCCCAGATAGCTGTGCCCCATTCTCGAGCCCGGCCAGTAAGGAGTGAAATGACGTAAGCAACCCGAGCTCTTCTCTAGAGTATGTGTTGGGTTGGAGAGAGAACACAATCTCACACTGCGTGAGAAAGGAGCGGCACTCAGTGGGCTGCCCGGAGTAGCAAGGTGGGTTATTAACCCTAGGTTCTGGAGGCTCGGCAGGCCAGGAAGTAACAGGTGGCACGAGACGTAGACTCTGGAACTGTCCAGAGAGGTCGGAAACCTGAGCGGCCAGGTTCTCCACGGCATGGCGAGCAGCAGACAATTCCTGCTCGTGTCTGCCGAGCATGGCTCCTTGGATCTCGACGGCAGTGTAACGAGCGTCTGAAGTCGCTGGGTCCATTACTTGGTCGGTTCCTTCTGTCATGCAGGTGAAAGAGGACCCAAAAGCGACTTAACAGAAACAGAGTTTATTTAAGTCCAAACAGGGAATAACAGAAATCCTCTAGTCTGTAGAGGGGAATAACTGGAGAAGCGGCCACAGACTGCAGGTCGCTTCGGGTAGGCGCAGGCCGTAGTAGACAGAGACACCTGCTCACACGCAGCATCTGATGAAGGCAAAAACACGACAGGACAGGGCGAAACACAATCACAGCATGGTGAATACAAAACAAGGAACCGACGGGACAGGAACGGAACACAAAGGAATAAATAGGGACTCTAATCAGGGGAAAGGATCGGGAACAGGTGTGGGAAGACTAAATGATGATTAGGGGAATAGGAACAGCTGGGAGCAGGAACGATAGAGAGAGGAGAGAGAGGGAGGGGGAGAGAGAGGGATAGAAAAAGGGAACGAACCTAATAAGACCAGCAGGGGGAAACGAACAGAAGGAAAAGCAAAATGACAAGATGATATAAGACAAAACATGACAGTTTCTTTGTAGCAATTCAACCATGAAGGTCTGATTCTCCTCTGAACTCTAATGAACGTATCCTCTGCAGCAGAGGTAACTCTGGGTCTTCCTTTCCTGTGGCGGTCCTCATGAGAGACAGTTA